>NC_092149.1:36652057-36952057 GCF_045791955.1 Oncorhynchus clarkii lewisi
TTAAAAAATGGAATGGAACCAGTAGGTGTGTCCATACTTTTGACTGGTACTGTATATTGCCAGCTTTGGACAAATGGTGTCCTTCAGTAGCTCTTAAATTAAAGTGCATTTGGAAAGTATTCAGATTCCTTAACTTTTTCCACATTTTGTTACGTTACAGTCTTATTCTAAAATCGATTCAATGTTTTTTTTAGCATAACTGAATAGTGCGCTGGGCTTTCATGAGTTGTCTTACAAAATGCAATTAATCAATTACAGTAATGCAGTAGACAGCTGACTCATAAGGCTAAGGAGGCCAACCCCTTGCAGCGACCCTTGGCATTCTGTCCTGAGAATAGTGAGTAGGGATTAATAAGGATTGACCAATCAGCTCTAGTCTCTAGGTGATGGAGCTTTACAAGAAAACATAGTGGCTGTGCTCCTTCTTTGTCTCTCAACATCAACAACCCATATTATTCCAAGTCGTTTTTAGTAGTAGGCGCATCATGTGTGGCACCATGTTCAGGCTATACGATTCCACATAACATGTTGTGTACTTTTGATCGCCTTCATCTATGTTTTGATGATCGTGAGGTGTGATGTGGAGGCCTGTTTGTAGATGACCCTTTACTGCCCCTACTTGAGTGGTAGGACTGTGGGCTAGCGGGAGAGAGAGAGAGGGTGTCTATGTGTGTGTGTGCCTTGGTGGTTGCGTGCTTTGGTGCGTGTGTGTGTGTGCAGCCTGCACTAGTTATGGCCTAATAGCCAGCTGACCTACAAAAGGTCAGACAGCCTTGAGACGCTTAAACCCAGCGGTAACCCCAAGCGCCCTGCAGTCTCTCCGCTTAGCCCAGACCAACCTCTCTGCCTTCCCAGGGAGAGGGGTCATGTCCTGGCCAAGCTGCCACTCCTACAGCCCCCAGCTCCAGTCTCCACCCACCCACCCAGCCACCAACCCGGCTCCTCTGTCCACATCTGAACACCTCTAACTCACAACTCTGCTGTGATCTCTCAATTCACCTTACTCAATATGTACAATAGCACTTATTTTGGATTTGCCATCTGTAGTCTACAGACTATCAGTAACATTTAAATTAACTATCTATTAACACTAATCCTAGCCCTAACTCTATCTTTAACCCCTACTCTAACCTTATTCTAAACCTAACCATAATCTTAGAAAGCAGTTGCTTATCAACAGATAGTGTGTTGATAGTATGACAGAGCACAGACGGACTATCCAAATAAAGTGTGACTGTACAATATGTTATTTTACTTTATAATGTTGTTTAAAAAAGTGTTTAATAAAAAATAAAAAATAAGTTTGTTTTTCTTTATGTCAATTGTTTAATGCCCTGGCATGTTGGAATTTGTATCATTTAAATTGAATAATTAGTTTATCATATTTAGCCTATAATTTGCACACTGATTTACATTTCATTTACAGTGTAAAATATTAATTGCTGCTATACAGAAATAAAATTTAATATTTACTGAACAAAAATGTCAACACAACATATAAAGTGTTGGCCCCGCATTTCATGAGCTATAATAAAACATCCCAGAAATTGTACATATGGAAACAGACCTCAATTGGCAATTCCCACAAAACACCAGTCTCAACGTCAACAGTGAAGAGGTGACTCCGGGATGCTGGCCTACTAGGCAGAGTTCCTCTGTCCAGTGTCTGCGTTCTTTTGTCCATCTTAATCTTTTCTTTGTATTGGCCAGTCTGAAATATGGCTTTTTCTTTGCAACTCTGCCTAGTAGGCCAGCATCCCGGAGTTTCCTCTTCACTGTTGATGTTGAGACTGGTGTTTTGTGGGTACTATTTAATGAAGGTGCCAGTTGAGGACCAGGGAGGCGTCATTTGTGCACCGGGGCCTCCCACTCCTCTTTCTATTCTAGTTAGAGACAGTTTGCGCTGTTCTGTGAAGGGAGTAGTATACAGCGCTGTACGAAATCTTCAGTTTCTTGGCAATTTCTCTCATGGAATAGCCTTCATTTCTCAGAACAAGAATAGAAGAATAAAGAAAGTCTTTAAAAATCTGCCGTTTCCAGCTACAATAGTAACAATGTCTACACTGTATTTCTGATCAAATTTATGTTATTTTAATGGACAACAAATTAGCTTTTCTTTCAAAAACAAGGACATTTCTAAGTGACCCCAAACATTTGAACGGTAGTGTAGATTGACACTACCCTCATCAGAAACACTTATCAAATTACTCAGACATGCCATGTGTCATTAATGTGTCAGAATAAAACTGTAAAACATTTTTTCTAAGTCTACATAAAAAAACATAAAAGAAATCCAAGGAAGCCCAGACATACAGTACCAGTCAAAAGTTTGGACACCTAGTCATCCAAGGGTTTTTCTTTATTTTTTACTATTTTCTACATTGTATAATAATAATGAAGACATAAAAAACACAAAATAACACATATGGAATCATGTAATAACCAAAAAAGTTTTAAACAGATCCAAAAATATGTTATATTTGAGATTCTTCATGTGTCGGTCCTCTTGAGAGCCAGTTTAATCATAGCGCTTGATAGTTTTTGTGACCGCACTGGAAGAACCTTTCAAAGTTCTTGACATTTTCCAGATTGACTGATCTTCATGTCTTAAAAACTTCTTATGGATCAAATTCCGTTAACGGGATCGATTTGACAACATCCGGTGAAATGGCAGAGCGCCAAATTCAAATTAAATTATTCGAAATATTTAACTTTCATACAATCACAAGTGCGATACACCAAAATAAAGCTTAACTTCTTGTTAATCCAGCCACCGTGTAACTCTTACAGTGCATTTGGAAAGTATTTGGATCCCTTAACTTTTTCCACATTTTGTTAGGTTACAGCCTTAATCTAAAATTGATTAAATAAATTGTAACACAATACCTTGAAATTACAAAGAAAAAACAGGTTTTCAGAAATGTTATTAAGAAACTAAAGAAATATTGGATTTACATAAGTATATCATTTACTCAGTACTTTGTTGAAGCACCTTTGCAGTGATTACAGTCTTGATTCTTCTCGGATATGATGCTACAAGCTTGGCACACCTCTATTTGGGGAGTTTCTCCCATTCTTCTATAAGGTTGGATGGGGAGCGTCACTGCACAACTATTTTCAGGTCTCTCCAGAGATGTTTGATCGGGATCAAGTCCGGGCTCTGGGTCGGCCACTTAAGGACATTCAGAGACTTGTCCCGAATCCACTTTGGCGTTGCCTTCGCTGTGTGCTTTGGGTCGTTGTCCTGTTGGAAGGTGAACCTTCGACCCAGTCTGAGGTCCTGACCACTCTGGAGCAGGTTTTCTTCAAGGATCTCTCTGTACGTTGCTCCGTTCATCTTTCCCTCAATCCTGACTAGTCTCCCAGTCCTTGCCGCTAAAAAAAACATTCCAACAGCATGATGCTGCCACTGCCAGGCTTCACCGTAGGGATGATGCCAGGTTTCCTCCAGACATGACACAGAGCGTTCAGGACAAAGAGTTCAATCTTGGTTTCATCAGAACAGAGAATCTTGTTTCTCATGGTCTGAGTGTCACGGTTTTCGTCATCTGAAGAAGAGGAAGAGGAATCATCGGCCCAAAGCGCATCGTGGTAAGTGTTCATGCTTTTTATTTTAACTGAACACTATAACAAAAATAACAAAGAGAATAACCAAAACCGAAACAGTCCTGTAAGGTGCAAAACACTAAACAGAAATTAACTACCCACAAAAACTATGTGGGAAAAAGCTACCTAAGTATGGTTCCCAATCAGAGACAATGATAGACAGCTGTCCCTGACCATACACAGCCAAAACAAAGAATACAAAAACATAGAAAGAAGAACATAGAATGCCCACCCAAATCACACCCTGACCAAACCAAAATAGAGACATTAAAAGCTCTAAGGTCAGGGCTTGACACAGAGTCCTTTAGTTACCTTTTGGCAAACTCCAAGCAAGCTGTCATGTGCCTTTTACTGAGGAGTGGCTTCCGTCTGGCCACTCTACCATAAAGGCCTGATTGGTGGAGTGCTGCAGAGACGGTTGTCCTTCTAGAAGGTTCTCCCATCTCCACAGAGGAACTCTGGAGCTCTGTCAGAGTGACCATAGGGTTCTTGGTCACCTCCCTGATCATGGCCCTTCTACCACGATTTCTCAGTTTGTCCAGGAGACCAGCTCTTTGAAGAATCTCGGTGGTTCCAAACTTCAATGCTGCAGACATTTTTTGGTACCCTTCCCCAGATCTGTGCCTCGACACAATCCTGTCTCGGAGCTCTACGAGCAATTCCTACGACCTCATGGCTTGGTTTTTTTCTCTGACGTGCACTGTCA
Organism: Oncorhynchus clarkii lewisi; assembly: GCF_045791955.1. Lineage (NCBI taxonomy): Eukaryota > Metazoa > Chordata > Actinopteri > Salmoniformes > Salmonidae > Oncorhynchus > Oncorhynchus clarkii. The sequence goes on from NC_092149.1 coordinate 36,656,370, forward strand.
ACTGTAGGACCTTATATAGACAGGTGTGTAGCTTTCCAAATCATGTCCAATCAATTGAATTTACCACATGTGGACTTCAATCAAGTTGTCGAAACATCTCAAGGATGATCATTGGAAACAGGATGCACCTGAGCTAATTTTCAAGTCTCATAACAAAGGGTCTGAATACTTATGTAAATAAGGTTTCAGTTTTTTTCTGTATAAAAAATATTTTTCTATTTGTCATCATCAGGTGTTGTGTGTAGATTGATGAGGATTTTTTAAATATATATTCCATTTTAGATTAAGGCTGTAACATAACAAAATGTGGAAAAAGGAAAGGGGTCTGAATACTTTCCGAATCCACTGTATATTCAGCCTGTGGCAACCATACACCATGCTCAACGCTGTACAATATCTATCTATTTGAATCTCTTTATCAAGAAAAAGGATTGCAATTGCAAATGTCAGGGGTGGCAATCCAATTGAAAACAGTTGTCAGTCCTATGTTTAAGCAGTGATTTACCAGTTAAAACCTTAAGGAAAGATTACCCCGTTCACCCCTTCTTTAAAGCGTGCGTGCAACATGCTCAGGATGTAATGACTAAATCCTCTGAAACTATTTCCTTAAGTGTTTCTGTAGAGACATGCGATGGCAAATTAATTGTGGGTTTTACTGTACAGTGCAAAGCAGTTCAGGAAATTAACTTCAATTAATGCTAAGCCTTATGTCTGTGTGATTTAGACAAGCCTTAGGTCTGTGTGATTTAGACTGTGGAGTATACTGTAAATTAAGTATAACTATAATGAACTCAATGGAATGGCTCAGCAATATATGTTGTATGTTAATTATGTGAATGACTAGACTCAAGAACTGGAATACAATGTGATCCATGATCTTACTGGATGCTTTAATTTAAGTTAATGTGTTCATAAAAAAATACAGGTTTTCCATGTGTACATTTGATTATAGTAATCCTATCAATAAGAAGGATGTTTTAGAGTGTGTGTGTGTGTGTGTGTTCAGGGATGTTTTTGTATCCTGGCTGCAGGAGCTTAGTGATGCTTTTCCCTCATCAATACCCAGCATGCTCTGGAGACATGGCCCTCTGTAGATGCTGACATTGCCTGTCCCCTCCCACCACACACACACACACACACACACACACACACACACACACACACACACACACACACACACACACACACACACACACACACACACACACACACACACACACACACACACACACACACACACACACACACACACACACACACACACACACACACACACACACACAACCACTCTTTTAAATAATTTCCTAGCACCTTAATCACAGCTAAGCCACTAACTGATCCATGACAGATATGAGGAGCAACTTGAGCATGCTAACAGGGTTCTATTCTTTTCATCTATTTATTTATTGTCTCTCGTTTTAGAGATAATATTTTGTCTCTGTTAACAGGCCTCTAGACGCTGGTCGGGTATTAATTAAAATCGAAATACTAAATATTGATTGATACGTTATCAGTGCATAGCAGTTGGTCCTCGGGCTATTGATCCGCCCTGTGATTTATTATCATATTTAAGAAAAATCATTTTGTGTGATTATAAGAGGTAATGGACTTTTAGTGAGGGTTGTAATTCTTGTTTGTATCACGTTTGTTGTGTGGGAGGCGGGAGACGATTTCTCAATCGCAGTCGGAGATCACCGATATCCTTGGAGCTGCTCTCCCTTGCGTAAGAGAAAGATCCTGGCCTCTGTCATTGGGAATAATGGGTATTGGGATTACCTCTTTAATCACAACAAAGATTAACAGATGGTATGAGAGCAGTTATTAGCAAACATCTTGCACTCATCAAATCAATAAGTTGATTTGTAATCAGGTTGTTGGTGGGTGTAGGTGGAAAGGGGAGCCGGGGACTGTTCCCAGTGAAAGATCCTGGCAATCAGAGGCTTCTGTGTAGCAATTACCTCTCAGCAAAATAGGTGCTCTTCCTCTTCAATCTGGCAGGCCTCCAAAACACAAGGCAGACAGATAGGAACATGGAACATTAACACACCGACACATACACTGCATGAGTAACCCTGTTTCTGAAACACCCTCGGATGCGATTGATACATTTCCATGTCAGTGTTCTAACTTGTCAGAATATCTCATGACGTTGTGAAGTGTCCCTGTTGAAATACGAGACCGGTGTCTCTATGTTCTTAGAAAACAAAATGGCAAACGCCGCACGCTTCCGTGAGGAATTAACGTTACTATAGATTCGAAAGACGAGGATTCCACAGCCAAGTGTAAGGAGAGAGAGAGAGAGAGAGAGAGAGAGAGAGAGAGAGAGAGAGGGAGAGAGAGAGAGATAGAGAGACAGAGAGAGAGACAGAGAGAGAGAGAGACAGAGAGAGACAGAGAGATAGCAGACTGGGGACCTGGCAAACCCAGACATGAATTCAACAAGTCAAGGACTACTTACACAAAGCTGTTTCCAGCTGTAGCCTCAGTGACCTGGGCTTTAGCGGCATCATTTTAATAAGCCTTTTGATTCATATACACCACGTTGTTCTAATTGATGCTGTCTCTTTATCATGGTAATGCTCTACTCTGCCTTTTCACATGCAGAACCCACAGTGCTGTCTGCAGCTCTTTTTAGTTGTTGTTTTGTTATTGCATGCTGCACATATGAATTTCAGACACACAACTGTCCATATTAGAGGGGGGGAAGCGCTTTTTGTTTTGAAGAGACAGTTTTGTTCTCTCTGTGAGAGTTCTGAATCCAGCTCGGTTTCTTTTTTTGTATTATATTATATTATACTCGATAATTATGCTGTCTCATGCTTGTACTGACTACAACTATTTAATTTTTCTCTGTTGGATCTGACTCAGGGAGAGGTAGATGCAAATCAGTAAAAAAAAACAATTTTCTCCATCTAAGATCATTGCAGTGTTCAATGATTTATGTGGATTAGTCCCATGGCCTTTAGCATTTCACTTTGGTGAGCAACACCCTTTTTTCTCTCTATTCACTGGCTTCCAGACAATTTCCAGACAACACATTTGTTCACATTGAGGAGTATCAGCTTAAGTGACTTTTTTCTTCTGCTTTTAGGGCACCCAAGGGCTGCCGAGCTTTCGAGCATTTCAATAGACCCTACTTGTTCGCATTGAAACCCACCTCCGTGGTAGAGACCAAGGGAGTTCAATTAAACATGGCTGATGCAGGATAAGGTAATGTGGATTGAAAGGAAACAGTCATTGGAGGAGAGCTCGCAGAAACACACATTTTCCACCTTGGCGGATTGGTGCATTCATTACAACAAGAACTAACTACTCATGCGTGAAGAATCTATGTGGGCAATCGCTCTCCTTCATTCTCTCTTTCGCACTCTTTCTCAGACACCACGCGTGCACGCACGCACGCACGCACGCACGCAAGCGTGTGCACACATACACGTTGTTAGCCCATACCCTCTACAAACAATGCCTTAATGTTGTGATATTCATTTCTAATAAAACACACGGTTAGTTAAGTCACCTGAGCACTATCCGTCCCTCCCGACACTGTCAGATATGCACTTACCAAGGCCAAGGGTGCCAAAACAATGACAGTCCGGGGTAACTGATGCTGTTTAAAAATTCAAAGGCCTCTATTGAACAGACAATGTGGCACACATACCACTGGTCTAGAGACCCCAGATCCCCCCCCTCCATGGTCTGCCTCCTGTCCAACACAGACAGTCTCTGTCTCACGATCTTCGACCACTTTAAGTGCATGTCTTATGCTAACATGCCTCTCTCGCTCTGCCTCCGATTTAAATTGGGTACGTTTAGCATCACATACTGTATGTGAACTTTACGTTACAATTATGAACAGGGAATTGTCACTATGCGGAATGTTGGTGTATAAAGCATCAACTGTCATTTTCCGCAAGTCCCTCTTCGCTAGTTCACATCTCTTAATATCGATTAAACAAACAAACGTAAAATGATTTATAATGTCTGTGCCAATTTTTTTTCTTCTGAAACACACTTACATATCATAGACTGAAACGCGCAAAACTATTTTAGATGCATGTGCACACACAAAAGCACGCACAGGAAGACACACACAGACGAAGATGCAGGGAGACACACATAAGCACACACGCGCACCGGGTGTCACTTGTCGAGTGGTTAATATCTTTCCAAGGTCAGGCCTGGCAAGGAATTCCAATGCGATTAAGTGTCATCATTGAGGCTTTAGCCCTTTTCTGCTCATTGTTCTTGGAAATGGCATTAGAGCCACAGCTGACCAGACCAAGGCCTCAAAGTAATTGCTGTACAATCTCTCCTCCACACCGGCTACGTTCCTTCAACGCTGGATATATCTAACGGCCACCTCTACCACACACATATACTCCATACACACGTACGCATGCACACACGCACAGACGTGTACACACACATGCAAGCACCCACTTGCACGCACGCACAAACACACACACACACACACACACACACAAAAACTCATTATGATAATGCATTATGAGAATCGCTGAAAAAAAGTTATTAAATTCAGTTATGCACTAGTGTCTTTTCCCTGCATGAGAATCTGACTGGTTAAGTTAAGGGCTAAGGTTTGGGATAGGGTTGAAACAGAAACGACTTGACTGTTAAGTTTAAGCATGACTTCTGAATGGTTAAAGGCAGGCAAAGGTCTCCACAACAAACAAAAAAAACACAACACTACATAATAATGCTAATTTAGGCTTCATTAAATAGGTCTCAACAACATTTTTGTCTTTGACTACATTTTAGGTGTACTTTCTGCTTTTTGGTGAAGATTTTTTGGCCATAGAATGCAAGGATTACATCGTTTGAGGGCAAAAAATAAAAGAATAATGGCTTACTGCAAGGAGCACAAGCTAGAGACAAGGCTTCTATGAGTAATTTTATGGATAAGAAATGATACTGATATGATGTGAGAAGACACTTGTGTATCTGGGAAATAAACATGTACGTCAATAATACTGACTCACGGCCCCATTATCTGCAAATAATGAGATATGATCAAGCTAGATAGCTATAGCCAGACAGTGTATTTTAATTGATAAGACTCGTTGTATGACACAACAGATGTACACTGAACTAAAATATAAACGCAATATGTAAAGTGTTGGTCGCATGTTTCATGAGTTGAAATAAATGGTCCCAGAAATGTTCCATATGCACAAAAAGCTTGTTTCTCTCAAATTTCGTGCACAGATTTCTTTACATCCCTGTTTTTGTGCATTTCTCCTTTGCCAGGGTAATCCATCCACCTGACAGGAAAGCTTATCAAGAAGCTGATTAAACAGCATGATCACTACACAGGTGCACCTTGTGATGGGGACAATAAAATGCCATTCTAAAATGTGCAGTTTTGTCACACAACACAATGCCACAGATGTCTCAAGTTTTGAGGGATCACGCAATTGTCATGCTGACTGCAGGAATGTTAACCAGAGCTGTTGCCAGGTCATTGAATGTTCATTTCTCTTACATAAGCTGCCTCCATCATTGTTTCAGAGAATTCGGCAGTACCGCAGACCAGGTGTAATCACGTCAGCCCAGGACCTCCACATCCAGTTTTTTTCACCTGCAGGATCTACTGAGACCAGCCACCCGGGCAGCTGATGAAACTGTGGGTTTGCACAACAGAATAATTATTGCACAAACTGTCAAAAAACGTCATAGGGAACTCATCGTCCTCATCAGGGTCTTGACCTGACTGCAGATCAGCATTGTAACCGACTTCAGTGGGCAAATGCTCACCTTCGATGATCACTGGCACATTGGAGAAATGTGCTCTTCACAGATGAATTCCAGTTTCAACTTGACCGGACAAATGGCAGACAGTGTGTATAATGTCTTGTGGGCGAGCGGTTGCTGATGTCAACGTTGTGAACAGAGTTCCCATGGTGGCGGTGGGGTTATGGTATTGGCAGGCATAAGCTACGGACAATGAACACAATTGCATTTTATCGATGGCAATTTGAATGCACAGAGATACTGTGACAAGATCCTGAGGCCCATTGTCGTGCCATTCATCCACCGCCATCACCTCATGTTTCTGCATGATAATCCACGGCCCCATATCGCAATGATCTGTACACAATTCCTGGAAGCTGAAAATATCCCAGTTCTTCCTTGCCCTCCATTCCCACCAGACATGTCACCCATAGAGCATGTTTGGGATGCTCTGGATCGACGTGTACGACAGCGTGTTCCAGTTCCCGCCTATATCCAGCAACTTCGCACAGCCATTGAAGAGGAGTGGGACAACATTACACAAGCCACAATCAACAACCTGATCAACTCTATGTGAAGGAGATGTGTCGCGCTGCATGAGGCAAATGGTGCCTCACCACGTACTGACAGTTTTTTTTTATCCACTCCCCTAACTTTCTTTTTAGGTATCTGTGACTAACAGATGCATATCTGTATTAACAGTCATGTGAAATCCATAGATTCGGGCCTACTGAATATATTTAAATTGACTGATTTGCATATTTGAACTGTAACTCAATAAAATCCTTGAAATTGTTGCATGTTGTCTTTATATTTTGTTCAGTGAACAATGAATGTTAGCTAGCTAGCTAGAAATATTGTTTCCCACTAAGTAAACCATCTATCCATTGGTGCTGCAGCCAGCAAGCTAAGTAGCTAACCAGAATATGGCTAACTACCACATGAAAATAATTCAGCAAATTTGACCATATATAGCTAGCTAGTCCCTTTCTGACAATTGCACTGTGGACCCAAGATTAGCTAGCTGGATAGCTAGCTAATAAACATTAGCTATCCCAACTGTGGCTTAGCTAGCCAAGAACATCCATGATCTTGATCTTCCCTGGTGAATTTGCATAAACCCGACCGACAAGAATGTCACAGTGCAGCACTAGTGAAAATTGAAAACTATTTTGATATATCCTGGCACCGGATTAATTCCTGACTGGAATAGCTGGTCCAATGTGAAATAGAGTTCAATTTTTTTTAATCAACAGTACAATATCCAGCAGGTGAGCAGATTGTGCACTAAAATCCGATAACTTTGAACCATCATTTCCAAGCATTCCTGTCACGCCCTGAACTTAGAGAGCCTTTTTATGTCTCTATTTTGGTTTGGTCAGGGTGTGATTTGGGTGGGCATTCTATGTTCTATTTTCTAGGTTTTTGTATTTCTTTGTTTTGGCCAGGTATGGTTCTCAATCAGCGACAGCTGTCTATTGTTGTCTCTGATTGGGAATCATACTTAGGCAGCCTTCTTTCCCTGTTGTTTTGTGGGTAGTTGACTTTGTTACAAGCATTATAGCCGAAGTTAAGCTTCACGGTCGTGTCCTTGTTTTATTGGCTCCATTTCTATAAATAAAAGGAATATGTACGCTCGTTGTGAGCTGCACTTTGGTCCACTTATTCCTTCCAGGAAGACGGCCGTGACAATTCCAAAGGAGCATGTTGACAGGTAGCCGTCCCTCTTTGTGTGTTATATCAAGGATACAACATCTACCTTGACAATTATATTACTGCAGATCATTTGTATGATGTATTTAGCTGTTGTATGTAGAAAGGTTTGGAAAAACAGGGAAACCTTTGCCTGTGACCTGTAAGTTAAGTGCTTTGGTTTGGAATAGGTTTTACAACAAGAAAACTAAAAACGAGTGCCTAGCAATGTATGCTCGTGGCTTGCTAGAGTGTTTTTATATATTTTTTGCCCCTAATGGCCATTATTCACGTAATCTCCCGATGGGGACCTGGATGAACGTGTGTGTGTGTGTGTGTGTGTGTGTGTGTGTGCTCGCGTGTGTCCATGAGCACACATGCATACGCGCGCACACACACACACGTGCACACGTGTTGATACAGTTATCTCTTCACATCACGAGCACAGATAGCTGCCCCAACACACACTCTCACATACACAAACTGCTTTATCTTCAAAGAGATGCTCCTGATTTCATGCCTGCGAAACTCACAGCATTATTTCATATTCAGTCACTCGTCACTGAAATATTTTTTTCTGTAGCAATGCCAGAATTTTACATGTACAACTTAGCAATAAAAATAACTACATTATGAAAAGATAAGAACACATCTATGACACTCTGAATGTGGTGAAAATATACAGGATATACAGTGCCTTGCGAAAGTTTTCGGCCCCCTTGAACTTTGCGACCTTTTGCCACATTTCAGGCTTCAAACATAAAGATATAAAACTGTATTTCTTTGTGAAGAATCAACAACAAGTGGGACACAATCATGAAGTGGAACGACATTTATTGGATATTTCAAACTTTTTTAACAAATCAAAAACTGAAAAATTGGGCGTGCAAAATTATTCAGCCCCCTTAAGTTAATACTTTGTAGCGCCACCTTTTGCTGTGATTACAGCTGTAAGTCGCTTGGGGTATGTCTCTATCAGTTTTGCACATCGAGAGACTGAATTTTTTTCCCATTCCTCCTTGCAAAACAGCTCGAGCTCAGTGAGGTTGGATGGAGAGCATTTGTGAACAGCAGTTTTCAGTTCTTTCCACAGATTCTCGATTGGATTCAGGTCTGGACTTTGACTTGGCCATTCTAACACCTGGATATGTTTATTTTTGAACCATTCCATTGTAGATTTTGCTTTATGTTTTGGATCATTGTCTTGTTGGAAGACAAATCTCCGTCCCAGTCTCAGGTCTTTTGCAGACTCCATCAGGTTTTCTTCCAGAATGGTCCTGTATTTGGCTCCATCCATCTTCCCATCAATTTTAACCATCTTCCCTGTCCCTGCTGAAGAAAAGCAGGCCCAAACCATGATGCTGCCACCACCATGTTTGACAGTGGGGATGGTGGGTTCAGCTGTGTTGCTTTTACGCCAAACATAACGTTTTGCATTGTTGCCAAAAAGTTCAATTTTGGTTTCATCTGACCAGAGCAACTTCTTCCACATGTTTGGTGTGTCTCCCAGGTGGCTTGTGGCAAACTTTAAACAACACTTTTTATGGATATCTTTAAGAAATGGCTTTCTTCTTGCCACTCTTCCAGAAAGGCCAGATTTGTGCAATATACGACTGATTGTTGTCCTATGGACAGAGTCTCCCACCTCAGCTGTAGATCTCTGCAGTTCATCCAGAGTGATCATGGGCCTCTTGGCTGCATCTCTGATCAGTCTTCTCCTTGTATGAGCTGAAAGTTTAGAGGGACGGCCAGGTCTTGGTAGATTTGCAGTGGTCTGATACTCCTTCCATTTCAATATTATCGCTTGCACAGTGCTCCTTGGGATGTTTAAAGCTTGGGAAATCTTTTTGTATCCAAATCCGGCTTTAAACTTCTTCACAACAGTATCTCGGACCTGCCTGGTCTGTTCCTTGTTCTTCATGATGCTCTCTGCGCTTTTAACGGACCTCTGAGACTATCACAGTGCAGGTGCATTTATACGGAGACTAGATTACACACAGGTGGATTGTATTTATCATCATTAGTCATTTAAGTCAACATTGGATCATTCAGAGATCCTCACTGAACTTCTGGAGAGAGTTTGCTGCACTGAAAGTAAAGGGGCTGAATAATTTTGCACGCCCAATTTTTCAGTTTTTGATTTGTTAAAAAAGTTTGAAATATCCAATAAATGTCGTTCCACTTCATGATTGTGTCCCACTTGTTGTTGATTCTTCACAAAAAAATACAGTTTTATATCTTTATGTTTGAAGCCTGAAATGTGGCAAAAGGTCGCAAAGTTCAAGGGGGCCGAATACTTTCGCATGGCACTGTAGGGCCAAAGTGATCCAGACTACAGTAGCAGGGAGCAGTGTTCACTATGATGGTTAAAGTATGGTACAGGCTCTGTATTGGTTCATCCAAGAGGATTTTGAGTGTAAAGTTGGTCTAAGAGATTCTAGTAGGGCCCATCATTCTACTCCCAGGAGGATTAATTCAAGGGAACTAAGGGAACTTTGACGACTCCCATTTCTCAGTCAAGAGTATAGTCCGAGTCAGGATTGGGGTCAATTCCATTTCAGGTCAATTCAGAAAGTAAGCCAAATTCAAATTCTAAATGTTCCTCGTTGAAAAGCATTGAAGAGAATTGGAATTTCTGTGTACTTCCGAATTGACTGGAACTGAAATGGAATAGATACCAACCCTGGTCCGATTATAATCTGCCATAGCCCTGACCCCTGGGACAAGGATCAGAATCACACTATGATGAGACTGACACATTGCGTTACGTGACATTACATGCCACAGGAAGAACAACGGCAAGTGTCCGGTATACCCCCCCCCCCCCCCCCCCCAAAAAAAAACGATATTTTGCCAACTCATTCATACTGTATCTCTGTCTTCAGGGGCACTTCATCTCTTGTTTCTCCACACGTGCCACAATATTGTCTGACGCTGACAGATGCACCAAATATGTTTTGTTTGTGTGCTGAGCTGGTAACACAGGGGTCCTGTCAATGCGTCCGGTTGCATTTGGTACACTGCCTATCACGACCAATTTGACACGTTGTTCTTTCTTGAAAACGATGAACATTTCACTGCGTCTCCCGTGCCAACTCAAAGTCCAATTACACCCAAGCTACAAATTTAATTACAGTAGCAGATTAAATTGGTCAACTCAATTAATTTTAATAAGGCTTGATTGGGCCAGTCAGATCAAATTTGACTCATCTCCGGTACAAGACCTTTGTTTCATTTTTAGTTAATCTTGCCTAATTTGAAACAGTGTAAACATAAACTCAACGTGTCAAATCACTTAATATTGATTATGCTATGACATCTGATAGGTAAATCAGACAGTATTGTTAGTATAAATATACAGCCAAATACCTAGCAAGCTAGCACATAGTGTTGCTAACTAGCAAGCTAGCTAGTTAGCCAGCACACAGTGTCACACCAGCTTCCCGCCTGCTGTGCTAGAGTGAAGCGGGGGCAACCGGTACACAATGTCCTTCACCCCCGTTTGTCGGGCACACTCAAAAGTGTCACACAGGCATGCAGATGTGTTGCTCGTGGGGGTTCATGCAGGAACCAATGGGATGCTCGGGGACACAGGAATGCTCCAAATTGCGTGCTGCAGTTGCACACTATTGCAAGGATCTGGCAACGTGTGTGTGTGTGTGTGTGTGTGTGTGTGTGTGTGTGTGTGTGTGTGTGTGTGTGTGTGTGTGTGTGTGTGTGTGTGTAATTTATACAGTACCAGTCAAAAGTTGACATACATACTCATTCCAGGGTTTTTCTTTATTTTTACTAATATAGAATAATACTGAAGACTTCAAAACTATGAAATAACACATACGGAATCATATAGTAACCAAAAAAGTGTTAGCCACCCTTTGCCTTTGACAGCTTTGCACACTCTTGGCATTCTCTCAACCAGCTTGTTGAGGTAGTCACCCGGAATGCATGTCAATTAACAGGTGTGCCTTGTTAAAAGAAAATGTGTGGAATTTTTCCTTCTAATGCGTTTGAGCCAATCAGTTGTGTTGTGACAAAGTAGGGGTGGGATACAGAAGATAGACCTATATGGTAACAGCTCAAATAAGCAAAGAGAAATGACAGTTCATCATTACTTTAAGACATGAAGGTCAGTCAATCTGGAAAGACCCAGAGTTACCTCTGCTGCAGAGGATAAGTTCATTTGATTTACCAGCCTCAGAAATTGCAGCCCAAATAAATGCTTCACAGAGTTCAAGTAACAGACATCTCAACATCAACTGTTTAGAGGAGACTGCGTGAATCAGGCCTTCAGGGTCAAATTTCTGCAAAGAAACCACAACTAAAGTACTCCAATAAGAAGAAGATACTTGCTTGGGCCAAGAAACACAAGCAATGGACATTAGACCAGTGGAAATTTGTCCTTTGGTCTGGAGTCCAAATTGGAGATTTTTGGTTCCAACCGTCATGTCTTTGTGAGACGCGGTGTGAGACGCGAGACGCGGTGTGGGTGAACTGATGATCTCTGCATGTGTAGTTCCCACCGTAAAGCATGGAGGAGGAGGAGGTGTTATGGTGTGGGGGTGCTTTGCTGGCTACACTGTCTGTGATTTATTTAGAATTCAAGGCACACTTAACCAGAATGGCTACCACAGCATTCTCCAGCAATATGCCGTCCCATCTGGTTTGGGCTTAGTGGGACTATCATTTGTTTTTCAACAGGACATTGACCTATCACACCTCCAGGCTGTGTAAGGGCTATTTTACCAAGGAGAGTAATGGAGTGCTACATCAGATGACCTGGTCCCCACAATCACCCGACCTCAATCAAATTGAGATGGTTTGGGATGAGTTGGACCACAAGGTGAAGGAAAAGCAGCCAACAAGTGCTCAGCATATGTGGGAACTCCTTCAAGACGCTGGAAGAAGCTGGTTGAGAGAATGCCAAGAGTGTGCAAAGCTGTCATCAAGGAAAAGGGTGGCTACTTTGAAGAATATAAAATATATTTTGATTTGTTCAAGACTTTTTTGCTTATTTCATAGTTTTGATGTCTTCACCATTATTCTACAATGTAGAAAATAGTAAAAAATAAAGAAAACCCTTGAATAAGTAGGTGTTCTAAAACCTTTGATGGTTAGTGTATATATGTGTGGGTCGGTGTCTGTGTACGCGTGCATGCACAGCCAGGTCACCCTTGATACAAGTAAGTATTTGACTTCCATCCATTTCGGGAGGGGATGTGGAAAGCGGTCACTAGGGGCAACAGTGAGCACTGTTACCGTCAAGTAAATGTTGGTTTTGCTAGGGCTTTGTGGATGGGGTTGGTGGGTGAGTGTAAGCACCTGCCTCTGATTAGGAAGTAGTTTTAAATATTTTAGTTTGAAGCCCTATCCCAAACCTTGACCCTTACCTTCACCATTCAGAGTTAAATGCCGAACCTTAAGAATTGAATTCCTGAACTTAACCTTAAACACTTCGAAATTTGACTTTTGAGAAACATGGGGATGGATGTCTAATGCTGTGCCTGTGAGAGCTGGGGTTGTGGTGTGGTGTCCTGAAATTTAAACAACAACCACAGATTTAAATATATCAAGCAAATAGATTCCGAGTTCCATGACGTGACCTGGTGTGTGTCTGTTGCATAATACATCTGCTCTGAGATGTGACCCACTGTTGGTTTAGTCCTGACTTTGGGCTATGACAAACCAATACAAAATAATGTAATAAATTAGACCACTGGGGTAATCTATGTACTGGATTTCGTAATATATTTAATCAACAAAGCCCAGCAAGACAATTTACTTCAGAGCTGTGGCCTATGATGAAATGTTTAGCCCCAGACAAAACTATGCACATTGGTGAGGGTGGTGGCTTGTAAAACGCATCCTATCGGATTAGAAATCACAATAGCACAAGTCGCAGCAACGGGAACTCTCTCTGTGTTTTAGCAAATTTGAGACATGAATAACGAAACATTGACTACTGCGGATATTCCCCTCAAAATACCGTGATGAATGATGATGTATTACCTCCAACAGATAAATGACCACCCCACACAAACACGTTTCTGTTATAACACAGCTACATAGGATAAATGACGAAGATTACTTTAATTTGCTTATTCGTCCCTATGCATGCAATAGGCTACATCCCCTTTACAACGACTAGGACTGTAAAGCAACACTTTACCTTCAAGTCCCATTGTAACAGTCTCGCGGCCCCCTGTGTATCCTTTGAAGTAGATACTGTAGGCTATCTGTTCATCGCAGGGTGTTTGGAAAGAGTATGGAATAAAAGTCAGCCGGTACATTTTATGTTAACAATACAGTACTAGCAGTAGAAGTGCCCTGTTCTTACCTTACGACACAAATCCAGGGGGAAAGGACTAAAACGGTTGTTTGGGTGATTACATGTTTCTTGTTTGCCTCATTCCCTCCCTCCCTTTACCAGCGCACTCTCCCTCAAGGAGCGGATACAGACAGAGTGCACGGTTAATAGCATATATGCAACAAACATTTTATTGTAAGCCTAATACAGTCATCATTAGGCTAACAGTGTTAAAAGGCAGAAGAGTTGTATTTCCGTATCAGGTTCACAAAATAGTTATACGTATATTTTATGCATGTGTTTGGTAGGCTATTCGAGTTATTGATAATCTCCATATGTTTTTAATCCAATGCCAACAAAACTACTCATTTACAAAACCTAATTTTCCATTAAAATAAATATCCAACTCAAACCCCAAAGAAAACGCCATAACTGTCCACAACTGCATCATAAGAATGGTGACAGGAATGGCGTTTTGGGTGAAGGAGTGGGCGGGAGGAACAGGGTATTAGACTATTTTAACGTGATGAATGAGTGCCTCCCATAGTGCCAGTTTCACGCAGGTGAAGGTTACGGTAGGTTTGAACTAGAACAGTGTTATCATCTTTAGGAGCGGCATGTAGCCTACTGATTAGAGTGTTGGGCCAGTAACCAAAAGGTTGCTGAATCGAATCCCCGAGCTGACAAGGTAAACATCTGTCCTTCTGCCCCTGAACAAGGCAGTTAACCCACTGTTCCTCGGTAGGCCGTTATTGTAAAAATGATTTTGTTCTTATCCGACTTGCCTAGTTAAATAAAGTTGTTTTTTTATCTTCGGAGATTGACGTTTATGGAGACGCGTGCGCCCACAGGCTACATCAATCAAAAAAAAGCACGTCAAATGAATTAACAATTTCAACATAAGCCTCTCCAGTCGACAATACTACTGATCCAATTGTGTCTTTCTTTCACACAAGGTGTGTGTGTACAGGATTAAATGGCATTTTGTATCTTTTATTTTCCTTTCATCATCAGCGAAGTAAAGATTAGAGAGGAGATTGTGAGAGCTCCCTTTAGAAGGCACAGGGGATCTTCATTCCTCTGCCTTTGTGATGATATTGATGATGATGATGGCCAAGTGGACAGTTTGATTTTTGTGTGGCGAGCTAGTTATAAAGAATCAATATTATATCAAGGGGTAACTTTCGTGATAAAGGACTTTAGCCACTCTAGCTATTCATCATAAGTCTGTAGCAAGCAGATAGGTCAAAAGAAATTATATTGCTCTAAAGAGTCTGTCTTCTTATCTCTCTATACCAGGGGAATGGAGGACACGCCGATCGATACAGTAGCTGCGGTATACTCCTTGCAATTATCAATAGCTGATTTTGTCTTCCCAGGGCTGCATCTATTAATACCAGATAATAACATCCTTCTGGACATAACTTCTAAGGGGATGATGGAATTTTTTAAAAGTTTGCTCATTGGATGACCTTGTTGTCAATGAAAATGTGTCTCACCACATGTTAGACACAGGGGAAAAGACCCAGCCCAATGCAATGAAAAATACTCAGCTGTAGGCCTATCTTGATAGCAAACACAGAGGATCCTCTAACAAGGTGCACTATAGGAAATAAAACGACATAAACTAAGAATGTAATTTATAATCGTATTTCTTAGGTTAACTGACATATGTTAAGGTATTAACCTACGTTATCAGATCATTTACATTTGGTTGATAAGCTGCTGTTTGATTTGGGGACAATAGGAAAAGTGCACTTTTATTGATGTAATTGTTGAGAAAGATTACATTTCATTTTTTGGGTGGGTGGGATATATATAAAGGACTATACAGAATTTCACAGTAAGGAAATATTCAAGTGTTAGAATGGTATCCATACACGACGGGGAAGTGCTCATTCCTGTTCGTTTCTGCATCAGGGAAGAGAAACAAATTGATAGTCTACTATGATATGAAAAATAACTAAATTAATTATTACTTACCGTTTTCTATGTGGTTAACACAATCTGACTTTTGAAAATCAGAAGAAAAAAATGCTTGACGTAAACCATTGACAAAATATGGCAACACAGGTGTTTGTCACTCATACAGTCCAACCCCGAATTAACCCCTCCCAACCGCCCCAAGTCCCACCCTTGCAAACTAGGCTACTAGGCTACAATGTAAATCACCATTTGCAAGAAAATGTAGCCAGGGCATGTTTATTTAACACAGGAGAACACCGAGGAAGAGAAAAAACACACATTCATATTGTTTCACAGATGAAAATACATTATTGGTTGTTTGTTATAGCCTATCTTGAACTGAAACTGAACTAAAACACGTTGCACACTAAACATGTAATTGTAGACTGCTGCAAATAAACGCTCTTGTGGATAATAACGCTATTTTTAAAATTAATATTGCATCGAAAGGGGGTGAAGTAGGCCTCCAGCACAGCATCACCAAAGTCAAATGTACAATGAAATACAAATTAACTCTTTGTGTCAACACTTTTGTTTCCAATCTTTTCTTCCACATTATGTACACACATTTAAATTAGGGCTATATGATAAAATATAGAGCACATCGTTCGCAATAAATTAATGTTAGAAGCTATAACGAAACGTAATCTAATTAGATATACATAAAGTCACAGACCCATTTTTAGATACATTTATTTACTACACTAGACAAACTGATTATTCCGATGGTTGATATTTGGAAATATATGTCTCTATATGGTATCAAATACGCTTCGTCGTGGAATCCAGAGCCTAGTGTAAAGCTTATGACTTAAACAGTAACGGTGTGGTACATCCTAGCGGTCGCTCAACGCAATGGGCTGAACCTAGCCCAAGGTTTAACTCTCTCACACACACAGCACAGTCCCCACACACCGAGCTAAAGGCGAGGGCAACAACGGCTACATCAAACCTCCCAAGCAGTGCTCCTGTTACGAACCCTCAAGTGAAGTCGAAGACGACTGTCATGTTCGACATATGAGAACGGAGATCGATCCGGAAAAAAATCTAAAGCTCCTTGGAAAGGACCGGGGTCTTTGGCGAGCCACTGACGGAAGAGAGGGGACTTTGGAGAGCAGCTCGAGACAAACGCGCAGCCGGGAGCAAAGCACCACGAGGGGGAAGAGCACATCTAGCCACCCAGCGCCAGCTGGGGTGTATTTTTTGTACTTTTTATAAACGCTCATTATACAAACGATTAGGTGCGTATAGAGAGAGACAAGGAACTATTTCATACTTCATAACTCCGACAAGGCGCGCCGATTCTGAGAAGACGCAAAACAAACTTTGAGTGGCAATTCGAACGAGTATGTTCCTTGCTTGTCCGCTGGCAATCAAACCGAACTTTTATAATTCCCCTTTACAACGGAATTGCATCATCAAGGCGCACTGGGAACAACTCACAACCATCCTCAAAAACTTTATCCGTCCCATCCGCTTCTAGCGGGTGTCGGCGACTGATGTCCAACGGCAAGGAGGTTATTTGAATGAGGATGCTGTCAATTACATGAAGATTTAAAAAAAAAGACTGAACCACTTCAGGGACATTCAAAACACTTTCAGATGCACACAGCCACATTCACAGGAAGTACTCAGTCGTGGGACAAAAGTTATCTAGCCTAAATGAGATGGAAGAAAAGATGGACGGAAAGTATGAGCATTGAGGCAAACTGTTCGAATTCCGTCATCTAAATTATCAGAAGTTCACAACCCAAGTGGAAAATACTACTTAAAAGCATGGCTGAAGTATTGGATACACGCAAGAAAAGAATTGCATCAATGAATCTCCAGCACCAGTGAAAGAAAGCTCCACAGAAAAGGAGAAAAGCTGACCTTCCGCGACGTAGACCCCCATGAATGCTGGGCGTAACAAGCGAGATTTTGTGTGTTGTTGGAGGAGGTGGATAGTAAGAGAAGAGAGACAGATAGTCTGAGAGTGAAGCAGCTAATTGCTTAGTCTGTCTCTCATTACCATATCCAGTGTGTGTCCGCTGGACTTCAGCCAATCCCTCTCACACAGTACCATTAATCGTAATGCATTATTCACTATCATAATTATATACCGACATGCGCAATCCACGCAACAGCAACACTAGCTAATTCCCGTAATTTTTGCAACCAGACTATTTGTGATTTTTTTTTTTTTCATTTGGTCGCTGCTGATGTATCTGCAAAAAGCAGAAACATCTCGCAGCGTATCAGCAGCATGTCCCGTCGCAAGCAAGCGAAGCCACAGCACCTCAAGTCGGACGAGGATTCCACAATAGCCGGGGTGGTATCCGAAAACGGTAAGTTATGCTTCTATCTGCGGTTGGGACAATCTTTTTAAACGCATGTCCAAGTCTACAAAACGTATTGTTTTCTCCGAATGCAAGCTTTTCCGGGACATCATTTGTGTTGGAAAGGCTATGTTTTTATGTAGAAGTGACTTTATAATATCGGTCATATGACTTAAAATTGAATGTGTTTCTAAAACATTTTGTCGCGGTCCCTGCGAAACTTTGCTTATGGTTTTACGCATAGATCTCCTTGTCGCTTCCACCGGTTTCATCATGTTGTGAAACCCAACGCAACCTCCAAATGAGATGGGAACTCTTTATTTACTTACTCCAATAACTAGCCTACCTGTTTTATTACAAGAAAGTAATTTGGTGACATTTCAAGCTTTATTCAGAGCACGTTAAGGTACTATCAAAAACACTTTTGAAGTCACTTTTAATAGCCTACCGTTGTTGGTTGTGCTTTTAGGTAACAAAGCAACATAACACAAGCAAATGCAATGGCCTCAAGTCGGTATTTAACCGTTTTAATTCGATAACTCCCACAACAATTTCATACCTGTCTTAGTTGTTACATGCAAATAGATCTCCTACTGCGTTATACGAGTGCAAGTGAGCTATCTGTTTCAGAGTATGGTTCATAAGAAACTCCGTTTTCGTATCAAGAAACTAAACAGTTTGAAACTATTTTAATATGAGTTCAAATATTATATGAATCAAAAATGTTTTTTCTTTAAACGCAACCTCATCAGTTGGTGTGGCTCTCTCTCTCTCTCTCTCTGACACACACACACACACACACACACACACACACACACACACACACACACACACACACACACACACACACACACACACACACACACACACACACACAGCACGCAAGATGTAAACATTTGAAATACCAAGCAATGTAATTATGTTGAACATACCACGCTTTACATCATATTTATGGCTTCGGACTTTGAGAAAGTATTTACATCAATACATTGCATAACATTTTCTTCCTAAAAGAGGACAATACATAGTCGTTTTGATTTATTTCTGTCGGCATACGGTAGGTTATTTTCCAGTGTCGATGCCTATCCTGGCATTCAAAGGAGCGGATTGCATATAATGCGATAGATTAAGTGCAGAGCATGTTTTGTCATGGAAATGTTTTTGTTTACTCCCTCACATAAATGTATCACACTTGGTTTGTTTTCGTGTAGTTCCCTATGTCTACACGGTCAGTTGGCAGGGTTAGCCGTGTGAGAGGTCACTCTTTTCTAGAAATATGTGCTGCATGCGCCTGAAGAGTGTAAAACCTTTTAATTAGAAAACTAAAGTGAAATCTTCACCCAAAGCACACGACACGAAAATGCATGTCAGTTTGTTTTTATAGCCTATCCGGACATTTTTTTAAATAAAGATTAAAAAAATTCCTCCATATATTAATGTTGAAAAACCTTTTTTATCGAATACAAATCTTCGATAGCGTTTTACATCAGGTCCCGGTGATTTGTCTATAATGTAGTTTAATGCACATGTAAACGCATACATGGGTAATTATGCACGATTCATTATTGAGTAAAGATTCGTTCAATATTTTAACTACATTGTTTGTTTTGTTATTTATTTTATATTTCAGGAATCGTGATCAAGCTACATAATTATTTGTAAAAATAATTTAAGTATCTGCAGCTTGCAAAAGTTCCTATTTACCTTAAAAATAATATAAATATATTTAAGTTTAGTGCGATATTTTACCATTTAAAACCTTCACAATACCTCTTTGTTTTTCCTATCCAAAATGTATATTGCAATCCTAAGGATTTTTCAAGTCATTTTAACAGCATTCTGAAATTACCAACACGTTATTTTCCTTCTTCCTATTAGATCGAGAAAGAGTGTCATGTGTTAGTCAGCATTTCTTATTGACCATCCATACAGCTTACGTGGTATTCTCGACAAAACAACTGTCATTATCTTGAACCATCGCTGACCAACACATACTGCACATCCTTTGTACTGATCCTGTAAAAAAAATAATTAAAGTGTGATGTCATCCCTAGGGAAAAATAACAGTCTTATTTCCTTGTGAACATTTTAGGGTGACCGAGTCACAATGCTGAGCATGGGTTGTGATTCATTTATTCACGCGTTGTCTTATCATACCAGACGTAACACATGAATAGGGCAGTCAGTGTCCCCCCAAAAATGTAATGTAGCTAGCTAAGCTGATTGGACAATACATCACACTTGCCTCGCTTGTAGGTTGATTATAGCCATGAATTGCAAGAGTAAAGCCAGGGTTAAAGTATCATCTGTATAACAGGCTAGAAATACATTCTCTTGTATATATCAAGAACCATGAATAGTGAAATGGCATCTATCTATTAGTTACAGGCATATATGCTGAAAACAGCGTGGTTATGATTGTCATATGCCATCTATTGTGTTTTAGAGGGTAATAATGACCTTATAAAGGAAAGCATTCATTTAAAGATGATCCTCGTTAACTATAAGGGCGTTTTACGTGAGTAGGAGGAGGAAGGAGATCCGTATTTTCCAAATGAATTCAATAAGATGAGAAAATAAGTGCTCTATGTGACGCATTCTTAAGAGCCTACTGTCATGGGCCTGTTCAAGAAAAAGTCACATCTCCTTCTCTCATATCAAAATATCAAAACAGCTGTGTCAATGAGAAAGCCCTCTTCAGTTCTGTTGGTTTGGATATTTTCCTTTTTATGGCAAATAGATCTGAGTGGAATGCCTCTCTCCTTCTGTCTTCTAAGTCTTGACTTATGAAAAGAGATGAAGACGAACGTAGTCGGTGGATCATGCTGCGACCAGCTCTCAGAGTCTCACGTCAGAGTTAGACGTTCTTTTAAACGTCTAATTTCAATACTGACTTGACCTGTCTGCACACACGGCTACACTCACTCATAGACATGTGCGCGCACACACACACACACACACACACACACACACACACACACACACACACACACACACACACACACACACACACACACACACACACACACACACACACACACCATACATGATGGCTGTGTGTGAACTACCGACGCCATACTGCTTAGCATTTTAATAAGTTGATGTCGATTGCTACGGAGGATCCTTTCTGATGTTGGAAGAATGCACTGACTTGCTTGTTGTCAGAACAGACTGTGCTTCACTGAGAGAAGCCTTCACACGCCTTGGACAAAAGACAGTGATATACCATTGGATAAGATACCCTACAATGCCGTATTTCCACCGATACGACCTGAAGTAACCATACCACTTTATGTCAGACAAAACGTATGATGTAACTGTGATCCGTTTACGTACTGCCGTAGTACAGCTACTGACAACAATATTGATTACTCTGCCTGAAGTCAAAATGGCGCATGTTGTATGAAGGAATTCAGAGGGTCCAATTCTCTTTCAGTACACTGTTAGGACTTATTCTCCATTCTGTTAGTCGCCGACCTGGCTGATTGTGTGTAACATCCCAGTCACGACACAGCAAGGGAACAGAGGCCTACAGAAACGAGTTGCTATACCTATACCCTAGTAGACGTTTTTCTAAATGTTATTGGATGAATCCAGACTTCTATTTTTATATCATATCTTTTCGGGGTTCCGGGTTCTGCAATTCTGATATCATGCTGTTGCTCTCGGCTGCGTTACACCTCCTGTCTGCGTCTAATTGGGATTTATCAGTTACTTAAATCCCGCCTTGATTTGACCTTTTTTTTGTGCTTAGGGCTTTTGTGGGGAATTTACACTGTTGTCTAATGTAGCACTTTAGGGCCCTATTGTGTGGTGGCCCTGAAAAAGTGGAATCGCATGCAGTGCCAACAAGCGTCTCTCGCCCCCCTACTCCCCCTTACACCCCCCCAACCCCACCCCCCAGGCCTCCCAGCCACTTGCCCTGAAGTTGGCTGGTTAGAAAAGCTATGATAGAGCTGGCTGACTTAACCTTTGCCCACCTCGCCCTGCCAGGGGCTGCGGCTAGATGTCAAGCTCATAATACAATTAGAACAGCTGTGCCATTGACCTTGGCAGCGCGGCTTACCCGTGTCCTAGACAGTGTTAACAGCGACAAGCTTTCATCTCACTGCTGCTTCCTCTGCATCAGGTCCCTTTAGAGCTCTTTCCTCAGGGGTGAGGGAGAACACACACACACACACACACACCTACCTGAAAATACAACTATTTAAAGAGAATCCTCTCCAGCCGTTCATAATGGCAAACCTCTTTAAGTGACGCAGTGTTAGGGTGTCTGCTAACACTTAGGAAACATTTGCAAGTGAACGAGCGAAGCAAGAGAGGGAAAACATATTCAAGTGGATGGATGGAATTAAGAAAGAGATAGAGAGATGATATATAGTGAGGGAACGTCCTGATAGCAGTGACAACATAGGCTGTATCCCCACTTGCCATTCAGTGAGGCTTTGTTTGGCATTTGTTTTAATCCTCTCTCATCATTTCAGTGGAAGACTCTGGACCACCCACACAGCCATGCCAAATATGTTTCCAAGAAGAAGGAACCCCAATAGGGCTGTCTTTTAATTAACACCCCGAGAGCTTAAAAACACACAATAACTATCATTCCCCTTGATGAAGAGGAACTCGCCAACGTCGTGACAAACAATCATCCGGAGAGAAGGCTGTCATTGAATACTGTATTGCATACGCTTAGGTAAACACATCGCTAATGTTTGGGCTGGGGCCACATCTGCATGCAGTGACAAAGACCCCTCTGTCAGAGAGGATAGGATATTACTGTACCACTATGTGTGAGGGCCAGGCCTGTGAAATAGAGAGCTCTGCCTGGTGGGGGACTGCTCTGCAGGTGCGGATGGGGATGTGCGTGATGTTCCTGGTGGGGAGATCCGAGAGAGAGGAGCTGTTTGAGACGTGGCGTACATACATCACCAGCGGCTCTGTCTTGGAGGTTGGAGGGAGGCAGCAGGGATAGTCACCGCTGTGTGTGTGTGTGTGTGTGTGTGTGTGTGTGTGTGTGTGGTGTGTTGGAGAGGTGGCATTTTGGGAATGTCCTCTGCTCCTTAGCCATCTTGACGGGACGGTTGTCGTACAAAAGGGTAGTCGAAATGTAAAAGCAACACAGGGAAATTGGGGGAGATAGTGAGAAAAATAATGCAGTGGAAAAAAGTAATTTGTACAGGAATTCTAACATTGTTGAACCCTGCAGGCATCCTTATTATCCCTCCTCCTCATCCCCCTGTCTCACAGCTTGGGCTGGACCTATAGCGATTCATCTCTCTTTTAAGGATCCTAAGCTCTCCTAAATGCTGGAGGGAAAAACATGCTTTTTAAAGGGGAAGAGGAGTTGGCGAGTCCGGGGATGTGTGATTGAGGCTGAACTCGGACCTAAGTGGAAGTGCTTGGTAGAGGGTTCAGGCCATGCTATCATGTCATCAAGCATGAGATATCATAAGAAACAATGTTTGTTTAGGCAAAAGAGAAGCTTTTAAATTAGATCATGTAATTTTCCAGAGTAAAAAGCTTTTGTAACTTGTGTAATAAAATAATTATTTTCTAACATTTTGGGTGCTTTCTATTTATTTTGTATGATTATAGAGTTTATATGAATTGCAAGTGTGTGTGTGTGTGTGTGTGTGTGTGTGCCTGCGTGCGGGTGTTTGCATGTATGACTGTACCTCACACATCTCTGTGTGTGTGTTTGGGGTGTAGGGGTGGTGTGTGCGTTTGCCCTGCTGTTTGTGAATCTGTAAATTGTTAAAGGCCCAGTGCAGTCAAAAACATGATTGTATATATATTCCCACACTACGAGGTTGGAATAATACTGTGATAATGCCCTTTTAGTGTAAGAGCTGTTTTGAAAAGACCACCTGAAATTTCAGGCTGTTTTGGTGAGATGGAGATTTGGCCTGCCTGGTGACATCACCAGGCAGTACATTAGTTACGTCCAATAAGAAAGAGAGTTCCTAACCTCTCTGCCAATAACAGCTCGTTTTCAGTTTTCCCCACTCAAACCACTCAGACAGTCCTAGAACAATTCTTGCTTGGAAAATAGCTCTTTGCTAAGAATCTATTTGAGTTTATATTTTACCATTCTTATTGAAAACAATCACAGTGAGGTACTTAAGTGTTACCCATAAATGCTTCAATGTTAAGATAAAAATGGCTGCATTGGACCTTTAAGAATGGAGACTTTGTAATTGCTTAATAATTTGCTAAATACATTGCTCAGTGGCTGTCACAGAATCAGTAGAGAGCATGAATACCTCTTTTGAGGTAACATGTGAGATTAGCGGTTTCCGTTAGCATGCCGAAGATTGCTGAGCAAGATAGTGGATACAACGATACAACGTCTTACAAGCCCCCTATTGATTGTGTTGAGCTTCATATTTGCATTTGAGTAAAGGAAGACTCTTAAAGAAATGAAAACCACATTGGATTTTCCAATGCCTTCCTTTCTCATGCTATAAGAGAATCAATACAACCCCCCCCCCTCACACACACACACACACACAAAGTCACATTCACACGAAACAAGATCTAGCCTCAGTCGCATAGAACCTAAAGAACAACCTGTCTGGTGTATTATACTTCCTCTAGAAAAGGTAGTTAATTTGTATCATCTCAAAAAAAAGAATGTGTTTCATTTACCACGTATTTGTTTTATTTGCAGAGATTTGCACCAGAATGAGAAAATCAACCCCGTAATCAAATGCTTATCTTCCCAGAAAGAAGTCTCTAGTTGTCTCAATAAGACAGCGATAACCTTCCCAATGTTAGTCCTGAAATGATATTCCTATGTAACAAACTGTACCTTCCAGATTGTAGGCATACTAAACAAAATAAATATATATATATTGAATATTTGCATTATACTACTGTCGTCTGCTTTTATTTTAGCGATAGGGATATGGATGATTCACATATGATCTCAATCAGTTCACAAAGTCAATGAAATAAATAAACCATTGTGGTGATACGTTTCTATGACACATGTATGTGGACCAACACATTTTAGCAAAGAAAGGGATTGTTGAAAAGCGGTGATGCCTCAATTTCAAATTCTTGTTCACATAAATGTTCTGAACAGTAGGACATGGCCAGAATTGGGGCCTCAACTTAACTCTGTTGGAATGCAATGAAATGTACAGTATGTGATACACACATCCTCAAATAATTGCCCTTCAAATTCAATCACTTACATTAATCTCACTTTTGTGAGAATTCTCAATAGATTCATTTGTATTCATCTTGAACATGCAAAATCCCCAAAATGCTTAGATCTAGATAACAGATATTAAAATACTCAAATCACAATTGATCAATGTAGGCCAACAAATGCACTCACTTACAAAGCAAATTGTATGAATGAAATTAGAGATTGACAATAATAACTGCTATAATAAATGCTAATAACGAATCGGTTTATAACAATGCCTACTCATTGAGATTATTGACCTTTCACCCTGAATTATGGAAATGAGCCCCTGTGTCAGTTGATCGGCTAAGAGGATTTCTGCCTTCAATCACGTGGCATTTCTATTTCCAATAACTTGCTCTTTTCATAGTTTTGTATTGGTGTCGTGTGAAGTCAATAACTAATTTCACACAAAGCATACGTAGGTACATTTGTGCAAATGGAAGCTGTGTGGCCTATACCACTAAAATTACTTCATGTACACCACTAAAGACACAATATATGAAAAATACTGTTTGAATGGTACGCAATTCTTTCATGCCTGGCTCCCACTGGGCGTCATGTTTGTTGTCATATCGTTAACTTAATTTTGTATATTTTAAATGTATGCCATTGTGTCACACCACACAGGAAGAAATCAAACAATGCCTGCAACTGGCGTCACTCTGCCATCAGTGTGCTCCTGGGGATGAACGGATAGCATTTCCAAAAGGCCTTTCGGTTGATTATTAATTAAGTTAAAGACACCGGACCCTGATGGTGTAGTGTTGTCGCCCCCTTGGCCAGAAATTACAAGAAGAGTGATGAATTATTTCACTAATGACTCATTAAACTGACACGTAGGAGTCACAAAGGCCGTGATACAGGTCGGCGATGTCGTGCCCTTCGAAATGAACTGAAGCATAGAGCAACGTACGTTCCCTCACTGTTTTCTGCGTGTTGAATGAACCACTGTAGTCTGTAAAATGTAAAACGTTTGGATTGATTTAGGGAGGGGGGGGGGATAATTTATGGTAATGAGAAGGTATTCCTGTTGTTGATGTGTGTGTGTGTTCCAGTACACCTGTATAGTACACCCTCAACCACAGCATATTTTGGCCATGGCCACCACTTTTGTCTAAATAGTAAAAAGGAGGGTGTATTGGGGGTGCAAGACAGTTGTATGTGTGTTCTGACATTTTGAAAGTACATTTGAACAACAACAACAAAAAGCCACCCGAACCAGACTCCACACTATTCTAAATGTAACCCTTAACTGCAAGCATCAACACCGCATGTGTCCTGGTACGTTCCTCCCATTTGTTGACTTGTGGCTGAGTGGTTCCCTGGAGAAGTGCCATGTTTGGTTTTGCTTTGATTTTTGTTTCACCTGTGTTTGTTCCTTTGCCCCCACAGGCAAACATGCTCATACATAAACACCTACAATACCCTATTATCTCTCTCTCTCTCTCTCACACACACACACACACACACACACACACACACACACACACACACACACACACACACACACACACACACACACACACACACACACACACACACACACACACACACACACACACACACACACACACACACACACACACACACATAAACATGACTACCTGGGATGGCATTTTGAATTAGGTTTTAAAACACTTGCACTAGGGTTAGTGTGGGACTACGACTTAATATCTCCACTCTCTGTTACTGGGTGAAAAAGTATTTGTAGTGGATCTGTTGGATTTATTTTCATACAATTCAATATGTTTTTATTTTGAGTGAGTTAAAATTCATGTTACTATTTATAGTTGTATTATTCACACACACACACACACACACACATACATACATATATATATATAATTATTACATAATTCACTGATTGAGATAATATACTAATTGGTAATAAATAGTCTTGAAATGCATTTTCAGGCTGAAAGAAAACACTGAACCATAGTAACCTAAAAGGTGATCCATGTCTTTACATTTGACCATTTTCAAAGGTTTCACATCGACCCCCACTATTTCTCTCCTTGTGATTTTTTATTTACACACAGGTTAAGCACTTCAAAACAAGCACATTATGTTTCTGAGGAGCTAGAAAACACGTCTATGGGTGTCAAGTCATAGTGTCTGGGGTCTCTGAAGTAAAGCAGTCATGCAGTTTTTCATGTAGGAGAGTAGCAAGCTTTCACTATGGGAATAATTAACACACGGTCCACACACGCGCACACACACACGCACACGCACAAAGACTCAGCCATGCATCCACTTGAACATGAGATAAAATAAACGGATAAGGGGGCATATATTCATGGTTTGATCAGGTGTGAATTAGGACCATGTTCGGATGAACCTACTTGCTTTCTTGGCCCTTGATGGCAGTATGCGGAAGAGGAAGTGGCTTCTTACAACTGTGATTAAACATGTGTAACTAATCAGAGACTGCTGCCATGGCACTAGCATGTAATTTGTTGAGTCTCATTTCAAAAAGGGAGAGAGAGGAGGAAAGATGAACAAACCTAACTGAGTAACAAAAGCTGCATGTTACTCATTTAAAAAGAGAATGTTTCTCATTTCAAAAGATGTACTGTCATAAGGGCACAATTTTCAGTAATTCATATATTTTGGGCTCACATCCTCATTTACATTATGGGTCAAATTTCCCAGGACATTCTGGGAGAAATAAGCAACAACAATAGCAACAAGAAGTCTCAACCATTTTAATTTGAAACATATTCTATAAATATCTCTCAAAGTAGAATACACTGGGCCTCCATATTGCATTGCAGCTAGTCACAAGCAGTTGCTGAAGGTTGAATTTATTTATTCACTTATTCACTTTAGATGCAGGGCTTATGTATTACCTTAGCAATGCTAAATGAAGAGGCTCAAGCATTTGAAATTCAGGTGGAAATGGCGGGGCTTGATAGCATAGGAGAATCATAATGGGCCCATCAAAGACCTGATTTGTACCCAACAGATGAGGCAGCTGTGAATTGCATGAAATATTGGAAATCAATAGCTTCTATGGAATTTCATTAAGCGGCAGTATCCACAATTGATAGGCCCTCATAATTTGATGGATTGCACAAAGAAAATTATTAGCCTGGCTCTATTGAGAGGGCTCGAATGCGCAAAACTGGGTCTTGAGAATTGGTGAACTAGGGCAATTTGTTCAGACTAAAAAAAAAGAAAAGAATATTGATTTTGGTCACGTTAAAAGAAAGAAAAAAAATAATTAAAGGTTAAATCTTTGCAGAGCTGCTCTGCAGAATATGTGTTGAAATTCTATTGATTATTTATTCATTAATTCTTATTTTTTGTCTCCCTCCCATCATTCTGTCTTTCTCCCTCCCCCTTCCATCCCCTTCTATCCTCAGCCACAGGAGAAGTGCTGGATGACGCAGACAGTGGGAATGAGAGCCGCAGTGGGAGTGAGGAGACCCATGTGTGTGAGAAGTGTTGTGCCGAGTTCTTCAAGTGGTCTGATTTCTGTGAACACCTGACGAGCTGCATCAAGAACCCCCTGGTGCTCATAGTAAACGAAAACGAGACTGAACCCTCCCGGGAGTATCCTGCAGAGCCATCGCCCTCGCCAAGCTGTCGTAGTGACCAGGCAGACAGCGAGGACGCTGGAGAGGGCAGCAGCCACAGCCCCGGTGAGGACGATGAGGGCGCAGAGATAGCCCTGGAGGGGAGCAGTGCCCTGGACAAGGAGGACGAGCCCATGGAGCTGTCTCTTGAGAAACCGGTGGACCTCGAAGAGAGTGACACCTCCCCACAGCCAGATGGTGCTCTACCTCAGCTTTGCGATCCTGCCCCATCCTCTGTGAAGAGCTACAGCATGCCGAGCACCAACGTCACCCTGGAGACGCTACACAGCACCAGCGTGGCAGTGGCTCAGTTCTCCCAGAGTGTCCATGCCGCGGTGGCCGGTAGTGGGGTCTCCCCATTGGCCATCCCCATGATCCTGGACCAGCTGATGGCGCTGCAGCAGCAACAGATCCACCAACTCCAACTGATCGAACAGATCCGCAGTCAGGTGGCCTTGATGCAAAGGCAGCCCTCCGTCACCCAGCCAACCCAGAACCATCACCGCCACCACCACAGCACAGTTGCTGGCTCCCAGGGGCCGTCATCCTCCAGCCTCCCTGCCGTGCCCAGCCAACTCCAGCAGTTACACAACTTCATCACTCCCCCTGTCCACCAGCTACCCATCAGGTTGCCCTCACCGCTAAACAGCCTGGGCTCCTCCTCCTCCTCCCTCACCTCTGCTATAGATGGGCCCCTCTTCTCCCATACCCAGCAGAGTAGCAATCAGCAGTCAAATGTTTCGATGCCCAACACCACCTCAGCAAACTCCTCTTTCCCTCCATCCAGTGGTAATGTGCTGTCGTCTCTACTGCCTCCCTGCATGGCTTCAATCACACACAGCAGCAGCAGTGGAGCTGAATCCACAGGTGGAGGAGGCATGAGCAGCAGCAGTACAGCTCTGCCAAGGAATTCCAGCAGCCCCCTTTCACTAGGCCACAGCAGCCTCCTGAGCACCAGTCCCTCCAATCTACCACTGATACCTCACAGTTCATCTAGCAGTGTCATCTTCCCAAACCCGCTAGCCAGTATAGCTGCCACGGCCAATGCACTTGACCCACTCTCCGCTCTGATGAGGCACCGCAAGGGAAAGCCCCCCAACGTGTCTGTCTTCGACACCAAGCCCAGCTCCGAGGACCCCTTCTTCAAGCATAAGTGTAGGTTCTGTGCCAAGGTGTTTGGCAGTGACAGTGCCCTGCAGATCCACCTGCGCTCTCACACCGGCGAACGGCCCTTCAAGTGCAACATCTGCGGAAACCGGTTCTCCACCAAGGGAAATCTGAAGGTCCACTTCCAGAGGCACAAGGAGAAGTACCCGCACGTCCAGATGAACCCTTATCCCGTGCCAGAATACCTGGATAACGTGCCGACCAGCTCAGGCATACCATATGGTATGTCCTTCCCCCCAGAGAAGCCGGTGACCACCTGGCTGGACAGCAAACCTGTTCTCCCCACAGTCCCCACCTCAGTCGGGCTCCAGTTCACCACAACTCTCCCCAGCATGATGGGAGGCTACGGTGATTCCCCGAGCCTCACTCCCCTTAGCAGATCACCCCAGAGGCCCTCCCCACCCTCCAGTGAGTGCGCCTCTCGGTCACCTAACCTCTTCACTGAAGCAGGCATGATCACCACCTCACAGTCTCCACAGCCCAACTTAGGGGGTGACATGCCTCCCATTCTTAAACCAGAGGGCATCCACCTGCCCCCAAACCTACCCACTTCCAGGCCTGGTGAGAACACCACCACCACCACCACCGTTACTCAAGTGGTCCTCGCCACCACGGTCAACGCGACCACATCCACTAGCAGCTATACTGAACCCATCATTGCCCCCTCCTCGGTTTCCCATCCAATCCTTCCCATGATCTCTGATCAGTTCAAGGCCAAGTTTCCGTTCGGCGGCCTCCTGGACTCTATGCAAACGTCTGAGACCTCAAAGCTGCAGCAGCTGGTGGAGAACATCGACAAGAAGATGACCGACCCCAACCAGTGTGTCATCTGTCACCGTGTGCTCAGCTGCCAGAGCGCCCTCAAGATGCACTACCGCATTCACACAGGGGAAAGGCCTTTCAAATGTAAGGTCTGCGGCCGAGCGTTCACCACCAAGGGCAATCTGAAAACACACTTTGGGGTCCATCGTTCCAAGCCCCCTCTCCGGGTCCAACACTCCTGCCCCATCTGCCAGAAGAAGTTCACGAACGCTGTAGTCCTGCAACAGCACATCCGCATGCACATGGGGGGCCAGATCCCCAACACCCCCCTGCCCGAGAGTCTTCAGGAGATGGACACCGACCTCTCCTTTGACGAGAAGAGCTTAGACGCCATGAGCAACTACGATGACGAGCTACTGGATGAGATGGAGGCAGCTATGGAGGACGAAGCAGAGCTGAAAGAAGGAGAGATGATGATGGACCCATCCAAACCTCTCCATCCATATTCAGGAATGTCCCCTGGTCGCTCCCCACCTACCTCTGTCATCTCCAGCATTGCTGCTCTGGAGAACCAGATGAAGATGATCGACTCCTCTGTCAATATGAGTCGCTCGTTCGGGCTGAAGCCCATGCAGAATGGTGGCGGGTTTGGAGGGGAGAATGACTTCTTCAACAATGACTCGCTGTATGCCTCGGGGGACCTGGAAGGCCAGAGTGTTGGAAGCCCGGCACTATCTGAGTCCTCAGGGTCCATGCAGCCCCTCTCCCCTGCTCACAGTCACCCTGAGAGTCATCGATCCAAGTCCCCAGGTACACTCAACCATAGCAGCAGCACTGCAGCAGAGGGGCAGGAGAACAACGGGATGGCTACAGTGAAGTCTGAGAAGTCAGACACCCCATCCCCGGCACCTGTGTCTGAAGGTAATGTGGCATTGGACCTGACTGCTAGTCTAACCCAGCCTAGCAGGCACTTCATCAAGGAGGAGAACCACTTCAACATGATGTTCCTGGGCAGAGATAGAGGTATATTCAATGATCCTGGTTTTGATATGGTTCATTTATTGTTAATTTGTTTCCTAGGAAAATTAATAAATACAAATCACAGTTTACATGAATGATATCTGAAATGTCTAAAATCATTGTGTTCCACGTGTCATTTGAATAACACACGTCTCCGTTCTCCCAACTAAACATATCCTCTTTTTTTTTCTCTAGGTCTGAGCAACTCTAGCTTGCTAAACACAGCATCCAACATGATCAAAATGGAGATGAATGGGCACAGGCACAGAAAGCCCATGTCCCTGAATGACGGTCCTTACATGCCTGTGGGCATCCAAGTGCCCGCTTCTGCACCCCAGACCAACATGAGCCCCAGTATCACCCCCATGCTGGCACCGCCAACTCCCCGTCGCACCCCCAAGCAGCACAACTGCCACAACTGTGGGAAGAACTTCTCCTCGGCTAGTGCCCTGCAGATCCATGAGCGCACACACACAGGAGAGAAACCATTTGGCTGCTCGATCTGTGGAAGAGCCTTCACCACTAAAGGCAAC
The DNA here is from genome assembly GCF_045791955.1 of Oncorhynchus clarkii lewisi. Classification (NCBI taxonomy): domain Eukaryota; kingdom Metazoa; phylum Chordata; class Actinopteri; order Salmoniformes; family Salmonidae; genus Oncorhynchus; species Oncorhynchus clarkii. The sequence goes on from NC_092149.1 coordinate 36,688,658, forward strand.
CTGAAGGTATGAGAGAGAATATAATAATAAAATGCATTTAAAGTATAGGAAAAGGGGTACATTTGTCTGCCTCAAAAATAAAGTTATATAAAGAACATGAAAAAAAGACCAGAGGCTCTTGAATAATAATGTCTGTTCCTTGTGTTTCCTGTTGACTGAATGCAGGTGCACATGGGCACCCACATGTGGAACAATGCGCCAGCCCGTCGTGGACGCCGTCTCTCCGTGGAAAACCCCATGGCCTTGCTGGGCGGAGACGCCATGAAGTTTAGTGAGATGTTTCAGAAGGACTTGGCGGCGAGGGCCATGAACGTAGACCCTGGCTTCTGGAACCAGTATGCTGCCGCCATCACCAACGGCCTGGCCATGAAGAACAACGAGATCTCCGTCATCCAGAATGGAGGCCTCCCCCAGTTGCCCGTCAGCCTGGGTGGAGGAGGTATGACCTCGCTAAGGGCCATGTCTGGTGGTATGGACCATATGGACCGGGTGAATGCCAGCAGCAGTCCTCCCATGACTGGGATGGATAAGACAGGTCTGGAGGTTGGGGCTAGACGCCCCTTCGCTCGATTTATGGAGGAAAATAAAGAGATTGGGATCAATTAATGTCTTTATTATTAGTAAGGAAACGACTGAGGAAAGACAAGAGTCTTACGAAAAGGAAAGAAACTGCTAATCCAGTTTGAACTCTTATGTACTATATTATGTACAGAAAACTTTTTTTTTTGGTTTGGTTTTTGGAAATATAATATTTAGTATTCGTTAGAGGTCTTTGACTTTCGCCCTTTCACCCCTCCTCATTGATATTTCGCTCATACGAAGAATACTTTGTCTCTTGTTTGAGAATATGCCGTCTTGCAAGATTTGCATGGTACTTATTGGTTTCTATCAGTATGTTTGACTGCTTTTAAGGATTATTTTTTGAAAAGTAATATCTTGACTCAATTGTGATGGGCAAGCCTCTTATTGTGGAAGGACTAAAATGAAGCTGAGCGAACTCTTGTATGTGCATAGACTGACTAGCTGCTGTTTGGCTGATGTTTATGTTTGCTCTTAGATAAAGAGCAATGGACTGAAGTAAATTGGAATTATGGTGTTACTGTGCTGGCCTACAATTTTTTTCTCATGAAGTAGAACACTTGAAAAAACGTTTAAACTATTTTAATCTTTACATTAAGTCTCCCAGCATTGTCTTATAATATTGTCCTGTGTCTTTAGTATTTATGATATTGACAACAAAAAAAAGCGGGTATACGAAAATATATTTAATGACCCCAGCATTTTATTGATCCTTTTTTTCTAAACTGCAGACTTCACTTATAAATATCTCTTTCAATAAAGACAACATGTCATTTCAGTTGTACGACAGAGACACATTGTGAAGGTTTTATTTGGATATCTAGCCAAGACTATGTGTAACATGTCTGGTGCACAGTGAAGAAGTTGAGATATCTGAAGCTGCTATTATCACAAACCTGATTTTAACCTTTTTTTTTTTTTTTAAAGATGGGGGAAAATGTCATTTTAAAGAAATACATATGTATAGAAATACAGACAACTCTAAAACAGGTATGCATATTTTGTATCACATGAAAATAGACATCCTTTGAGAGTATTTGTCATGTTTGTGAATGCACTTTTTAAACAAGACGTTTTGTCCGTGACTTATCGTTAACCTTTGACTGAGCTGTCTATCACGTGTAGTTTTGATTGTTTTCAGCGTACCACTCCTACTATTTGCAGAGTTGGCCCTCTGGTACGGTATCTTATGCTACTCATCAGAGTACAACCTCATCCACTCAATCAAATCCTTCTCCAATAAAAAAAAAAGAGAGAACAGGTCACTTGTGTTTGACTGGTCTCCTTCTCTACATTTGCTGTTGTTATTATTTCTTTAATTTCAGGCTGGATTCCTGGTTTCTTTCAAAGGGGGTTAGAAGGTTGTGATGAGATTATATGAAGTAAAATATTAAGTGTATAGTCTAGGTCTTTTTTTAAATGTGATTTTTTTTCAACCTCTTTCTCGTTCTACTGTATATTTACTTAGAAAGACATATTTGAAATAACATTCAAAATAAGCAGTTAGGAATGTCCTAATTCTTGTTTGGGCATTTTATGTCACATGGTGTTCGAGAGAAGCCCAATACCTCAAGTTCAACAATTTATATTTACAGTTTGGTGCTGAATGTTTTTATAAAACCCAAAGATGCAGAAAAAGTTTCTAAAAGTTTAAAAGTAGTAAACATGTAGCATTACTGTCCCCATAGGGGAAGCTGCTGTCCCCATAGGAGAACCCTTTTTGGTTCCAGGTAGAACTATTTTGGTTTCCATGTAAAACCCTCTGTGGAAAGGGTTCTACATACAAGACAGCCGAAGAACCCTTTTATGTTCTAGATAGCACCTTTTCTTCCCTAGGAGTGTACCCAACAGACCCCTATCTTTAATCTCTATTTGTTCACAGCCAATCAACATATCAAAACAACCACAGTAGCCGTCGTAGGAAATGCTTCCAAATTTAATTCCTGTAATATTTTTTTTGTGTTTAAATAATGTTCATCAGCAGCTATGATTTCTTTCCTTTATACTGCCGACATTAACTTTTGAGAAACAAAAGACACGTTATTGAATAGCATAGGCAAAATATGGTATGTAAGGGTAGTGAATAGTTAATGTAGCTTTTCCAACATCATTACAAGTATCAAAAGGTATTCTCCCCCTAATGTAGGTTGTCATCCCCAAGGCATCGGTTGTGAAATCAATAGGCCCAGTAAAAATACAGAACTTTTGCTTTGAGGTGATGTTAAAAAAAAAAAGACTTCTGTTTTATGTAAAAGCATTTTCCTGATGGCCCCTTTGAAATGGCCCCTTTATTTTGGGAACATAAAATAAATAGTAGTGTCCTTCTGGGGAAGAATAGCAGTTAAGAGCTGGATTCCCAGACATTGATGGCGAATAAAACATATATGAATCCTGACAGAGCATGAGAGGGAACATGTTCAATTTGGGAACATTTCTTTTTCCCTTGAAGAGTAAAAAAATAAAAAATCTAATGAAATAATATAATTAGCAAGCATCTGTCCCCCAGCTTCCCTTGACTAGGATGTCTTGTATCTGGAAGGGAAAAAAAGGACACTTACACTGCACAGACATGATCTGATCTTAACCTAATAGATTGGTGATGTAAAAGTTTGTTTATATCACTTGATAACATGGGCAACATATCTACGATGATTTAGTCACAAATCACAGAGTGTGTGTGTGTGCCTGTGTGTGTGTGTGAATATTAGAAGATAGCCGTTATTCAAACCTGAGGAATAGTAAGTACTGCTTGTCCTACTGCTCACTGCATGGAAATGGGAAAATGAAGTTAGGATATGTGTAAACAATGCAGGTTTACATCTACAGTGTTCCATGCTGATGATATGTAGCAGAAAAGTTATAATATTTACAAATCCGATCCACTTTATTTCTAACACTAGTGTTGGCAAATATCCTTAAGAGCTTTTAGTGCAGCCAGTTATATGTACAAAAACATTTTTGAAATGATATTGGCTCATGACCCACTTAGTATAGCTTTAAATTATGGGGTAGCCTATCATAAGTAAAGATGGTGCCTTGTTTGGTTTACACGATGACACAAGGTAATACAATTTTGTTCTTGCTGTAATACTGAAACGAGACATGGTAGTGTACTTTGCAACTCCGAGTCTTTTAAATAAAAAGGTACTTTTAAGTTTCAAAGTACTGCAGTGAATACTAAAAAAAGTATTTCTGGTACACATATATGGTAATAATAATAATAATAATAATAATAATAATAATAATATAAACATTTTCCATATTACACTTGTTTCAAATTATGTACATATTTTTTGTTGTTGAATCATTTCCACTAGAAATTATTTGATTTGTTTGAGCAAGTTCTGTTGGCAGACAGCATATTGTCTGCTTCCTTAGCAAATGTAGCTGGAGTGGGACACTGATTCATGCCCCTTTAGTAATGACATGGCCCCAAAAGAGCATTCGTCTCACAGACATATTACACTGTGTCACAGAGAATATACCTTCGTTAGTGTGGAATGACAGCAATGACAGGTCACATGATCGATGGCAGATGTGATAAAAAAAATTAAAAACTCTGTTTGTACCAGAGGGAAAGATTCTGCATGTGAAGATGATGTTCCTCTATCACCAGCAGTGTAGTGACAAGTTCTCTACTTGATCACATTCAAGATGCAATCCTTCATATTGCCGTGGTGTGTGTGTGTGTGTGTGTGTGTGTGTGTGTGTGTGTGTGTGTCTGACAGAGAAAGTGAGCACTGGTGATCGGCCGCCCAGCATCGCCCCCTGGAGTGTCACACAAAACCTCCCACATGGTCTGCATGCACGCACAGACACACGAACGCACAGAGATGCACGCACAAACACACTGCTGATGTTCACACAAAGGCCATCTGGTAAGAATTAACATTTCCTGTGCTGGTGTGAGATCGAAACTCCCGTGTTGAGATACTTTTGTTGTTAACTCATTTTAAATAACCCTCCTATCCAGTTATGTCTGTGTTGTAGGTAAGGCTGGATGTCATCTTCTTTATGCGCAATCATGAACACTTTATTATCATGTTTTTCTAATTTGAGATACAATTAAACCCAACATTATCATGCACTTGCAGACAGAGCATTTAGATAAAATAAAAATGTTTGTGAATTAAACCTGTAAACAGCAAATTCCATTTGCACTTATGTCAAGAGGAACCAATGTTTCTCTGTCATAGCCTTGTCTCTGCCAATAGGACATGCAGATATGATGGACGATAATGTAGCCTTTGATATTTGATTCCTTAATACAATATTAGGTGAATTGTTAACACTATTTTAAACACATTTTCCATTGCAGTTTATTAAAGAACGTCTTTCAATTTAACATGAAAAGAAATGATGCATGAGACCAAAATAAAACCGCTGAAGTAGCTCCAAAAGGCAAATATGATTATTTGATTACAGCTTTTTTTTATTGTCCCTCATGTATACACCACAGTGTCCATGAAAATGAAGTTAATGTCTTGGCCATAATTGTCTCTTCCCCCTTACCAGCATCCTCTCTCTAAGCAGCTGATGGCTATGACTACGGGGCTGCAGACTATGATAATGACTTGATCCAATCAGAGGGCCTCAGGGCAGAAAAATGTATGTAATCATATAAAAAGTAATATGTGAGGACAGAGCACTGTAGAACACCTACAGTGGCAGGTAGCCTAGTGGCTAGAGTGTTGGGCCAGTAACCAAAAGGTTGCTGGATCAAATCCCTGAGCTGACAAGGTCAAATCTGTCTTTCTGCCACTGAGCAAGGCAGTTAACCCACTGTTCCCTGGTGCCGAAGACATGGATGTCGATTATTGTAGCCCCCCGCACCTCTCTGATTCAAAGGGGTTGGGTTAAATGCGGAAGACACATTTCAGTTGTACAACTGACTAGGTATCCCACATTCTTTTTACCTATTGTAAAACAAGTTCACAAAACAGCACATCAGCCTTTGGCGACTGGATGCAATATTTTGTCTCTAGTGATGAGTGACAGTATAGGGGCTGAGAGCCTGCTTACCCAGAGCCCTCACGTTAACAAGGAATTTAACCACATTCAACATGACAATAATTACTACACGTAATAGGATTTCTTTTCAACTTTACTTATTTGTTGTACTGGGGTATTACACAACGGTTTGCGACTGTCAGTTGAGTTTGCCCTGAGGTGCACTTCGGTGCTGATGTGGAAATGTATGCCACAGAGTATTTCTCAGCTGCATTTTGTGTCACTGCAATCAGATGTGTCCTTACCGAGGCTTTCTCAAGTCATTCCTTGGCAAATTAATACAATTTCATTTTTGCTGTGCTTATTTTTGAGTACAGCATTCCACACATCCTTGAGCTCATGTGCTGGCAATTACCAAGTGAAAATTCTTACATTTTCCAGACAGGACATAAAAATATAAAGACTTTTGTTCAACTCTTGGGGAGTAGCAGTTGTGTGGCATTTTATAATATAATTCAATAGCCTGTAGCTTAAAGACGCAGTCTGCGATTGATACATGCATTTTTTTGACTTGTAAATGAATGATATATACCCACTGATTCTTCAAGAACATAACTTTGAGCTGTAGAACAGAAGCCAACATATAAGCTCGTTTTACTACAAAGTCTGTAGACAAGGTACATGTAAACAAACACGGTACAGCCTCAAAATATGGTTAAAACAATATTTTTGATATCATGGATGACCAGTCCTTGCATCCAGAGAGAGAGGTCAAGGAATTTGAGAGTGGTTATATTTCTCCAGCCCCATCCCTCAGCTTTTTACCAAAACAGTGATGGGGTAGTGGCTCAGTTACGGTTTGAACTGCTGATTGCCGCTTTAACCTTCATAAAAAGCACTTTGTGAAGGAAGGCCGTTTTACCTCAAGTGATTTCAATTATGGTGCACCAGCCTGCAGAGCAGGAGGTTACATAGGGATTCAGGGCAGAGGTTGATAACACACAAATGGCAATTCGGTATACATTTGATACTTTCGTAAACCCAATATCATAACATGATTTACTAAGGTAATGCATCTAAGTCTATGTCATCGCAGTGAGAAGTGTTTACTGAACGTGACATTATGTGTAGAGGACATTTTCACTTGGTTGTGCATAATGTTTTCCAGCTACTACTTGATGTTAACAAACAAACGATCATTGTTACTGTATAACTGTTTAGGCAAATGTGTGTCAGAATGGCACTATTGTCACTGTGTTCATCACACTTCAGAATAATGTTCTCCTCAAACGATCTGCAATTTGACCAAATCCTGAACAAACTGTGGAGTGAAACCATAGCCGCCCGCGCTACAGATCGCTCTATCTGTCCGCGGGTATGAATGAAATGCGCCTGCTTTATTAGTGAAACGCTCTCTGTTTCTTTCAGACTGTCTCGTGTTGAAATAATAGCCTAGCGCCCTCCCATCTCTGGCCTGCTGGTCTAATACCCGTTTAAGTGAATGCGCGTGACATTTTGGGGCGTGACACAGTGTAGACAGACAGAAGGACAGACAGACAGACAATTAGACAGACAGAGCGTCCTGTCATTGGGACGAGTCCTGTCTTGTGTTTGTTTAATGCCCTGCCCACTGTGAAAGTCTCCCTGAAACAGGTGCAGTAAATATCCCTATTGATCCAGAGGCAGGGGGCCCTACGATGATGCAGTGGTTGAGAGCTAAGCGAGTAAATCTGCCCGACAGTAATCCAATCCTATTCTCAGGGCCCTTGGATCTTAGATAGGTGCTTTAAATTGAGAGAAAAAAGTGTGTGTTTTGTTTTGCACAATTTCCCTTCCTTTTGTTGTTGATGCCAAACCCTAGTCGGGAACCCATTTGCCCTCGTAGTATGACTGTTTTTTAAAATTGATTTTACTGCTGTTATGATGTGGGGGCAAAGTTCGTGTCAGGGCATAGACAAACACATTATCTAGGATACACTTCCACACTCCATTCCCCCAGGGGGCAGCAGCAACCCGGTCGAGGTGTTGAGCCTATTTGATAAGCACATCAGGTGCTGCCAATTAACCCCCTAAGGTCGATGTTGGTCAGAACATCTTCTCACAAAATCATCTGAAGCGTCCGAACAGTTTGGCCTACAAACTATTATGACCCCTTTATGGAAAGACGAGACTCTCATGAACACGACAAGCGTCTCATCTGAGGTCGGTACAGCCAATCTGCCAACGTTTGTCCGTCATGTCTGAACAATTTCGGCTACACACTAATATGACGCCTCTGTGTAAAGGTGAGACTCTCATGAACACGTACATATCGTTTTTCCTCAAGAACGCCCACAGGCCTCATAAGGTCATAAGGTCACCCGGTACCAATCCCCAAAAAATATGGAAGTATCTATGGAGACTGTTCAGTGACACAAATAAGGGGTTAAATGCATGTCAAATGAAACAAACAAATGTTTCCTGATGTCTCTCAGATATAGGACAGATACTTCAAAACAAACTTCCTTTCAATGTTTTTTTTGCTTTTTTTGAGGAGGGGGGTCTATTGTACCGTGTAGTGAAAATGTTATTCAATGTGTTTGGATGGGCTAATAGCAGATAAACCTTCAAGGGGTCTTTAAATTCAAAATCAAATAGAAAAATGATCATTGGTATGACCTTCTTAAAACAATTCCATATAGCTTAGTAGAAACCCCCCGACTTTTGCCCCCCCTCATGGGTAAGGTGATCGTCAGTCAGTGTCCCAGTATGCAAGCCATGAGGCGGCTGGTTTTGTTTGGTGGCCAAGAGGAATTTCATTATGTTTTTGAGTCTTTAGTTTGGGCATGCCTTCTGTATTTTCCTTTTTGTACATATTTATGTGTCGTCTCCATCTGAACAAATAATAATCAGCTTAGATGGCTGACCAAGAGGTCAAGACAGAGCTGGCCCTGGAACAAGGTAAGGTTGCTGTATCCCTGGGTATATTCAACACCTAGGCGCATACATTGATTTCTCACGTAGATGCATGTTTTAAATCAGGTTACAGACCAGTTAACTAGGCCTAAGACCCCTAGACTTTGTGAGTGCAACAATATTAGTAGGCTAGTTAATCGGTTTCGTAACACTGGACATGTTACACAGCTTTAACAACTAAACCCAGCATAAAAAGAAATGTCCCTTTTTCAGGACGCTGTCTTTCAAAGATAATTCGTATAAATACAAATAACTTCACAGATCTTCATTGTAAAGGGTTTAAACACTGTTTCACATGCTTGTTCAATGAACCATAAACAATTAATGAACATGCACCTGTGGAACAGTCGTTAACACACTAACATCTTACAGACGGTAGGCAATTAAGGTCACAGTTATGAAAACTTAGGACACTAAAGAGGCCTTTCTACTGACTCTGAAAAACACCAAAAGGAAGATGCCCAGGGTCCCTGCTCATCTGTGTGAACGTGCCTTAGGCATGATGCAAGGAGGCCTCAGGACTGCAGATGTGGCCAGGGCAATGAATTGCAATATCCATACTGTGAGACGCCTAAGACAGCGCTACAGGGAGACCGGACAATTTGTTGTTTGTCCTCGCAGTGGCAGACCACGTGTAACAACACCTGCACAGGATCGATACAGCCAAACATCACACCTGCGGGACAGGTACAGGATGGCAACAACAACTGCACAATCCCTCAATCAGTGCTCAGACTGTCCACAATAGGCTGAGAGAGGCTGGACTGAGGGCTTGTAGGCCTGTTGTAAGGCAGGTCCTCACAAGACATCACCGCTCCTTGAAGCGGCAGCTCTAGCCTTTAGCTTGGTGCAGATGTTGCCTGTAATCCATGGCTTCTGGTTGGGATATGTACATACGGTCACTGTGGGGACAATGTTGTCTATGCACCTATTGATGAAGCCGGTGACTGAGGTGGTATACTTCTCAATGCCATTGGATGAATCCCAGAACATATTCCAGTCTGTGCCAGAAAAATAGTCCTGTAGCGTAGCATCCGCATCATCTGACCACTTCCGTATTGAGCGAGCCACTGGTACTTCCTGTTTTAGTTTTAGCTTGTAAACAGAAAATCAGAAGGATAGAATGATGGTTAGATTTGCCTGAATCAGCCTGCATCACCTGTTCCAACAGAAACAGAGACCACCCTCTCTCTCTGGTTGGCATTGTTGCCCAGGGAATGTTACCCTTCTCTGACGATGCCATTGAATAATATTCTGGAAACTCTGAATCTCCCCCTGAGGCTGGAATTTCCCTCTGAAGGCCAAAGGCTGCCGCTTGACTGGTCGCTTGGCTGCTTCAGTAAGTGTTAGTTTTCACAGCGGCCCTCGAGATGACAAAGTTACGCACTCCAGATCCCCTGGTATAGGATTGTGTGGTTTACCAATTCAAATGCTTTCCTGTGTGGATTGTTAAGAACCTCTTAGGCATGGCTACACTTTAGCCTCTTGAACAGGTCCAATACATTAGATGCTCATATTGGGTTCTCTGTCCAAACAGTTGATGGACAACTGCTCTGGAGTTTCACAACACAATTCACTGTTTTGTTTAATACCTGCTCCCACTTGAATGTTTAAGTATTTGAGCACATAGCATAGTCTACTTACACAGTGGTCAGTGATGTGTTCAGGTAAGGATTACTTCATCACACAAGGGTTAGATTCTGTCCACCATGTCCATATTTACTGTAGCATAATGTGATGGTGTTTTTTCACCAAGTCTTCTCCTTTACTTTACCTTCATTGTGGTGGACAAATCAACAGTATTCAACTCTAGCTGGAGGACAAGAGGCCTCAAAGGCTTGTGAAATTGACACTTTTCACATATACGTTTGTAAATTACCTCATTTCAAAAGGAAAATATACTTGGAATTAAAATGGAACAAATTAGAGAGTTTTTATGTAAATATAACAGTTCATGTTTTTGCCGATCACTGCGCTGAGGTATTCCCCACCTGAAACTGATACTCCACAGGGACTGTGTATGTGTGTGTATATGTGTGAGAGTGTGTGTGTGTGTGTGTGTGTCAAAAACTGGTTCTGAAATCCCAGGCCACCACATAGTAAAGGTTATACAGGTTTCAAAGGTTTTTAGTTATCAAATCAAATTGTATTTGTCACATACACATGGTTAGCAGATATTAATGTGAGTGTAGCGAAATGCTTGTGCTTCTAGTTCCAACCATGCAGTAATGTCTAATAAGTAATCTAACAATTTCATTTACAAGTGTAAAAGAATAAATAAGAATATGTACATAAAAATATACATGGATGAGCGTTGGCCAAACGGCATAGGCAGGACGCAGTAGATGGTATAGAGTACAGTATATACATATGAGATGAGTAGTGTAGGGTATGTAAACATGATATAAATCGGCATAGTTTAAAGTGGCTAGTGATTCATTTATTACATCCAATTTTTAGTTATTAAAGTGGCTAGAGATTGAGTCAGTATGTTGGCAGCAGCCACTCAATGTTGATGGCCTTGAAATAGAAGCTGTTATTCAGTCTCTCGGTCCCAGCTTTGATGCACCTGTACTGACACCGCCTTCTGGATGATAGCGGGGTGAACAGGCAGTGGCTCGGGTGGTTGTTGTCCTTGATGATCTTTTTGCCCTTCCTGTGACATCGGGTGGTGTAGGTGTCCTGGAGAGCAGGTAGTTTGCCCTTGGTGATATGTTGTGCAGACCTCACTACCCACTGGAGAGCCTTATGGTTGTGGGTGGAGCAGTTTCCCTACCAGGCGGTGATACAGCCCGACAGGATGCACTCGATTGCGCATCTGTAAAAGTTTGTGTGTTTTCGGTGACAAAACAAATTTCTTCAACCTCCATACTCATCTCATATGTATATACTGTACTCAATACCATCTACTGTATCTTGCCTATGCCGCTCTGTACCATCACTCATTCATATATCTTTCTGTACATATTCTTTATCCCCTTACACTTGTGTCTATAAGGTAGTAGTTTTGGAATTGTTAGCTAGATTACTTGTTGGTTATTACTGCATTGTCGGAACTAGAAGCACAAGCATTTCGCTACACTCGCATTAACATCTGCTAACCATGTGTATGTGACAAATAAAATTTGATTTGATTTTGATTTGTACAGGAGAGGGCCGAGAACGCACCCTTGTGGGGCCCCAGTGTTGAGGATCAGCGGGGTGGAGATGATGTTTCCTACCCTCACCACCTGGGGGCGGCACGTCAGGAAGTCCAGGACCCAGTTTGACAGGGCGGGGTCGAGACCCAAGGTCTCGAGCTTAATGATGAGTTTGGTGGGTACTATGGTGTTAAATGCTGAGCTGTAGAACAGCATTCTTACATAGGTATTCCTTTGTCCAGATGGGTTAGGGCAGTGTGCAGTGTGATTGCGATTGCGTCGTCTGTGGACCTATTGGGGCGGTAAGCAAATTGGAGTGGGTCTAGTGTGTCAGGTAGGGTGGAGGTGATATGATCCTTGACTAGTCTCTCAAAGCACTTCATGATGACGGCGGTGAGTGCTACAAGGCGATAGTCATTTAGCTCAGTTACCTTAGCTTTCTTGGGAACTGCAACAATGGTGGACCTCTTGAAGCATGTGGGAACAGCAGCCTGGGATAAGTATTGATTGAATATGTCCGTAAACACACCATCCAGCTGGTCTGCTCATGCTCTGAGGACGCGGCTAGGGATGGGCCGGCAGTGTTAACACGTTTAAATGCTTTACACACGTTGGCTGCGGTGAAGGAGAGCCAGCAGGTTTTGGTAGCGTGCCATGTCCTTGACACTGTATTGTCCTTAAAGCGAATAAGTTTTTTAGTCTGTCTGGGAGCAGGACATAGTGGTCCGTGACGGGGCTGGTTCTCTTTTTGTAGTCCGTGATTGACTGTAGACCCTGCCACATACCTCTCGTGTCTGAGCCGTTGAATTGCGACTCTACTTTGTCTCTATACTGACGCTTAGCTTTTGATTACCTTGCGGAGGGAATAGCTACACTGTTTGTTTTCGGTCATGTTTCCGGTCGCCTTGCCCTGATTAAAAGCAGTGGATCGCGCTTTCAGTTTATCACGAATGCTGCCATCTGGTTGGGGAAGGTTTTAAAAGTTGCTGTGGGTACAACATCACAGATGCACTTGCTAATTAACTCGCTCACCGAATCAGCGTATTCGTCAATGTTATTGTCCGACGCTATACGGAACATATCCTAGTCCACGTGATCGAAGCAATCTTGAAGCGTGGAATCAGATTGGACGGACCAGCATTGAACAGACCTGAGCACATGCGTTTCCTGTTTTAGTCTCGGTCTATAAGCTGGGAGCAACAAAATGGAGTCGTGGTCAGATTTTACGAAAGGAGGGCGGGGCAGGGCTTTGTATGCGTTGCGGAAGTTAGAGTAACAATGGTCCAGGTTTTTTTCCGCCCGGGTAGCTGAAACCATTCACACACACATTCACACCAACTTAGCAATACTAGATTCCGACCCTACGCTGACTCACAGCTGCACTGGGGTCGGACAGACTTCCTGTTTAGATTAAGACACAGCGGAGCCGGTGTGAGATATGGCTCAGAAACATATTTTTTTGTCCTTGGGCTAGATAGCAGAAGCCACAGCAGCCCTTTTGGAATGGCAGTATCAGCCATTCAGCTCCTTTGATGTTCAACGTAAAGTGTCATTCCATAATGGCTGCTGTGGGTACTGCTAGCTAGCATGAGGACGAAAACCACGATTTACTTCAAAGCGAGCAGTTGTTCAATCTTCTCGGTGTAGCAGTTGGGATAATAGGGCAATTTGTGGTGAAATGCGTTTCTCATCTCTGGATAGAGGTACGTTTTCTGAGCCATATCTCGTGCCGGCTCCGCTGTGTCTTTATCTAAACAGGAAGCCTGTCTGACCACAGTGCAGCTGTAAGCAATTCTGGTTATGGTGTTGGGGAAGCTACTGTGAAAATATTGTTTACCAAGCTACCAATTACTTCACACTGGAAGAAGTAAAGCTACACCAAAGCTACCCTCAAGAAAACTAACTAAAGTTACTCCATCCAAACTACTTTGTGATATATTATCATATCTAAATCTGAAATGTCAGACTTAAAATTGCATTAACAGATCACTCTGGAATCAGAATGTGCAATTAAAACTATTAAACACAAAAACAAGTGACAATTAGGCAGGTCTGATGCCACAAAAGCTACACCACTAAATGTATTGACTACTGAAAACACTGTCAAGATGTTCATTTAGTTCAACTACCTATAAGCTACTGCATAACGTAGTTAAATTACTAGTTGAACTACATGTAGTTCACGACTCCCCAACACCAACCATACGTTTAGTTGCAGAGATAATCCATGCTGCTGCAGGGTAGTTAAGATGGCCATGGAGACTAGCCAGGGGAGATGAGTCTACAATAAATCAATTAGGAAATACAAAAGGGAGAAACACAGCAACACATAGAAAATCATGTAAAAGTATCAAATAAGGCACGCAATATCTTAAAGATCACTGCAAACCAAAGGGAAAATATAAGGGAGGGCAACATGTGGCATGTGCATGCGTGTGAGTTCTCAACTCAGCCTTGTGCCCCACCATCAGTGACTCAGTTATCCATGATTGGGGGATAGCGATATGAGAAGAGGGACATTTTATTTTTCTTCTTTTCTTTTTAATCAGTTCTCATAATACTTTGAAGTCGAAACACCGAGCAGGCCTCTACACTAACAAAGAGGTACATTCATCAGTGCTGCTCAAGGATCTAACCGGCTGGTCGTGGGCCTCTTGAAGGATACACCACTTGGTGTGGGCGCTTGTCAAAGTGGGGAGTTTATCTTGTGTAGTTGGGTCATGAAAAAAAAGTGAGAAAAGAGAGAAAAAAAGTGTTTTGGAAAATCAATGAATGAGTAGAACATAGTGGTGATCCACCTCAAAAGAAACATGTCATCAATTAAACAAACTTGGAGAGCAGGCTCCATCCATCAGAGGCGGCGTGGATCAGCTATTGGGTTCAGCTTCGACGTGACGAATGTTGGACCTCCTCTGCGGGCCCAAGGTTGCCGATCAATAGAGATCATCATTCTGATGTGGCCTTTTATCTCCCACACCGGCTCCCTCCAGCCCTACATTATTCCCTACACACAGATCTCGTGGTTCTCGGGGAGGGGGTTAGGGACCTTGATTGTATCAGTTATTCTCCCAACCTTTCGGTCTATGGTCCATCTCCATTGGGCATCAAGGTGATATGGGCATCCCAAACTTGTCACGTTCGCCGTAATGATGAGACCAAGGTGCAGCGTGATAAGAATACAGTCTTCTTTCAATGAAGAATAAACACTGAACAAACTACACAAAACAACAAAATGACCGTGACGCTATGAGACACTGACAGGTACTGACAGGCAACTACACATAGACAATAACCCCCCAAAAAATACCCAATGAATATGGCTACCTAAATATGGTCCCCAATCAGTGACAACAATAAACAGCTGCCTCTGATTGAGATCCAATCTAGGCAACCATAGACATAGAAACACCTAGACTAGAAAAAACCCATAAACATACAAAAACCCTAAACAGGACAAAAACACATATACCCACCCTCATCACACCCTGACCTGACCAAAATAATACAGAAAACATAGATAACTATGGTCACGGCGTGACAAAACTTTAGAAAAACGGCACTAAGCAAAAGATGTACTGTACATGAAGAAATTAAATCTCCATTCCTTCATAGTTTTTTTGTCTCATGATGAAACTGACAACTCATTGGTGTATAAGTACAGGTGGCTCAAGAGGTCACCTATATTTGACACTAAAAAGGAGTCACAGTTCTTGTTTTTTCGTGATTTCAGTCCAAGTCTTTCACCGATACATGACCCATGTCAGTCCATAATTTGTCAATTTCAAGCTGTTTTTCCCCTATCTACAGGCAGGTAGAGCATGAATATCACATCAGATGCTATCGTCTCTTTTCTCACAGACGATGAACCTCAATACCGTCCTTTATTCTCCCCTCTGTGGTAGTTATTCAAATATGTCAAATCCGGGAGCTGGCGTGAAAGCCTCCTCGGTGGCTATTGATTGGTGCCATTATGGAATTGTACGCCAATAAACTGTCATGACTTACTGTAACACTCCAATGATTAGGGCCAACTCTAGTCACATGACCTGCTGGAGCTTCCTCATTAGCAGGGGCCATTATGAGAAAATGGAGTTTTACAATCGAGTTAGAGAATGATACATATCGATTCATCTCAGTTTTTATCGGCCAGTTTAGCCGTGTTATGTTTGTATTGGACTATAGAGTTCCCAGTAATTGCATGTCTTGATGGCTATAAGCTAATTTTTTGTTGTTGATCTATTTGAGTTCATACGGTATGTGTTGGAAATCTACTGGTTCTTTGTAATATCATCAAACTCCAGCTATGTATTCCATATTTTGTATCCAACTCCCCTTTAACACGTCTTTGTTATTCCTATGCACTGGTTTGATAATGAATGCTTTAGACTATGATATTGGCATAATAGCCTCACCACAATTTGACTATCACAGTAGTATCTCCACATGAAACGCCATATTGATTTCGCCTCTAATGAACAAATTGGATTTTTCACAGCCAACCAATTTAATGCTTTCCACTACTTTCCGTGTGCTTAGTTTTTAGGGATTAAAAACAAGAAATCATTCAAGCAGAATGACTCGTTGATCCCAATTTCCATTATTTAAACATATTTTCATTTGTGCAAATAATCTCTCCCATGACTCAGGAAGTAGCCAACATTTGGCACATGGCAAGGGAGTGCGTAGGGAGGCCAATACAAACACCACTTCATGTTTTCCTTTTTTTCTTTCTTTTTTTCTCCTTTTTTCTCTCTTTCTTTTTAAGAGGAAGGGTCTTATTGACCTGTGCTGAGGTTGTAAAGACCTGATATAAGACTGATTTCTTCAGATGACTGAATGAAGAAGGAATTGCATTTAGAGTGTTTTTCCACTGGGTCATACAGCATTTTTCAGTGTATTTGGATAACACCACATCTACCACCAATATGTTGCCCCAACCTGACACGGCATTGTATTTCCTATAGTTTATCTGCTATGTTTAAATCCACACTGCTCTAAATGCACTGGCCGAATGATTGCACATTACTTCCTGATGTCTGGAAATTTCAGAGTCACTGTCAATGATTGACATGATGAGGGAATCAATGCAGAAGCCCCCTGTCAGGCAATAATAACTGATCACGCTTAAAATTGCCTCCAGATTTGGATTCTACGTGCAGCCAAGAAACATGTAAGTACTGAGTAATAACAACAAACCAATGGCGTAATGTGCTATTTCAATTCTGAAATATTTTCTTGTGGAAATGGGGTGTACTGTATGGGAAAGAAAAACTAAATATTGGATTTGTTAGGGTACAGTCAAATACACTGTATCTGACATAGGTCTAAAGTGTTTTGCTGTTTGCCCAGTTGCTTTAGTAATACAACAGACTAACTTCCTGATAAAGATCTTTTCCGTTTTTCATTTTCTCCATCATAATCTTCGAGTAACATGACATTGGCGCCACCAGGGGAAAACAGCACGCCTCCTTTTAACCGTCCTCTGCTTCCGTGGAAACCACAAACTGAAGAGTAGGTTTACCTGCTGCCCACACGCAATAGGAGGAGCTTAATGAAATGACAGAAGACTTTGGCCAGAGCATGGCTAGTGGTGGAGGCCTGCAAATTGAGTACTGATCTCACCACAACCGTCTAAATAAATTCATTCCGAATGTATGAGAAGCAACAGTTAGCCACGATAGCAGCTTGGCAGCCTGTGTGTGAGCCGGGCACACGGCCATCCATGATCACAGCAGGCCATTGCATTACACCTTATCAGTTCCTCTAGAGATGCAACTCAAACCTGAATCTCATCAATAATGCACTCTATGATCTCCCGTTTCCGAAGATCTCAATGGCAGATCGAGCATGGTGCAACGCCGTATGTTTCTGACTGTTGTTTAAGTGTAGCAATAGTAGTAATTCTCACACTTGGAGATTCTGGGAGCTTGTCACGGCCCACATACTAACAATCCGAAATGCTCTCTTATGTGCAGGACCCTCGTTGGGGTTTTAATTTTCTACTAAGATCTTTACCATTAGTCTAATGCTAAGCAAGTGCCTGAGTTCCACTTTGTCTTTTTTATTAAAATACACTAAAGCGGATGTGTCCGTAATGATAAAAAATATATATAAATGGTTTGGTTAAAGCAATAAAATGTCCAACATGCACGCCTTTAGCAAGACAAATATTCTTCACTTTATTGAGCCCAGTGTTGCTTCTCTCCCTCCAACTGAATTATTAAATACACCGAATCTGGTTAAGCAGTGTACATTTTCCTAAAGGTCAGAAAGTTCATTAACTATGGAGTGCCATTGATTGCATCCCCCTGTATGTCTCTGTGCTTGGTGTAGGCTTCCACACTGATTATAGGGTGTACACCTTCTGCAATACCAAGACTAGCATTAGAATGGGAAAGGGATGGAGGGGAGAAGTGTGCTAATTGCTTTATAAAAAAATATAAAGTACGAGTCTTATTTTTCCATAAGATTATTTTTCTTGACAAAACTTCTAGTAATTAACAGCGTTCCCTCTCATGGAGTCTCTCTCGTCCCTCCTTAGAAACAAAAGCTCTGACAAACATGATATTTTGTATTGATATTGTGTCCATGCACTGTGCTTTGAGAAAGTACAGTATTCAAGCGTAATGTGAAAGTGTTCTCCTTCTCAAGCGCCATTTTTTCTCCATTTAAATTTGAGCCCACGCGTTCACAGTCCGTCACATTTCCTCTGGCAGTGATAATCTTGCTGCTTTAAACAGAAAAATCCATGACGACCACGACAGCCTCTGTATCTGTTACACAACAATCCGCTCGTGTCAATCAGTGTGATGCAAGATACAGATCTGTATTTTCATTGAACGTGTGCAACACTGCTCAATACATTACACAGTGGACTTTGATGTTAACCCATTTGAAGTGATATCAGATGAACCGCAGTGGGAAAAAAATAATACCCCATCAATCCGAGATGATTTCATAAAGAAAGCTCTTAGGTTTCAGTGTCATAAATAACTCACGGTAATCCCATATTTCTCTGACTTCCTCTCATTTGGGCTCGGGCTGGAAACAGCGGAGTTGTGACAAACATTGTTAGCCGTGCTGCCGTGAACTGGACCTGCCGTATAATATGTCTATGCTGCTCTATTTGCTTTATAAAGGGACTCGAGGATGGCCCAGGTTATATTTCATGTCCTCACTATTTCTTAACCCTTTTCCACGTGGGTTTGATATTCTTCTTGAGGCTAAATAAAACTTAATAGGCTTTTGCTTAAATTGACATTTAAACCTATGTAGCCGCACAGTAATAACTGAAGTAACATTGTATTAAGTCCGAGCAATTGTGTTGTGAAAGCACATTGAGATCACATTTTAATATGGTTTATTTTAAGAATACCACCTATAAACTTGGCTTTGTGGCCTACTGGATATATTTTGCCTATGGGGTCTGTCATAAACAAAAGGAGGCTTTACTCTCTCATGTGCTGTTCTGTTTGTCTCCACTCTGGTGTGTGTGTGTAGTTTAACATTTTTTAAATGCTGTGATTCATAAGTCATTGGTACCCTGCTGGGAAACCTTCCTACACGTGCAATTTTCCAAGGTCAGCGCCAGCCGAGCAATAATTATGTTGAAGTTTTCAATTACACTCCTTCCATTTCATTAACAAAAAATCTTTGGCTATTGTATAATTAGATATATGAGCTTACCACCTACATTTAACATAGCGGCTATGCAGCAGCTTGATGGGTAACAGAGATGGGTCTTAACGTGTTCATTTACTGTGGTTTGGTAATCTGCAATAAAACTAAAATCAGTTACACATTATGAGGCACTTTTTTTCGCTGCATTTTTCCATCAAGTGTGTTTCTCCATTACTGTAATCTACAAGGAACATATGGACTTCAATTGAAGAAAAAAATAATACTTGAAAGGATTTGATGAAACCAGAGCCGGTTCCAGGCTTTAGCGACATAAGCGGTCGCTTAGGGCCCCCGGATGATTTTTAATTTTTTAAATAACTTAGTCGGGGTCTCAACTTACTATCGAGAGGGGTATACGGTGGATATTTCTCATCCGCCTGCCGCTAACTTTTGCAGGCTTGTAACTGCGCATACATGTCACACGTGGCGTCGAGGATCGTTGAAATCTTCATTGAGGCAATGCTGAAACATCAATGCATGGGCGAGTCAGTGCCACATTTTCAATTTGTGCCGAAAACAAAATGAAAGAAAAGTTACTAGGCTAGGCCATGGTGTGAAATAGGCTTGTTGAAGTGCCATCTTTATTTCATTACTTATCGTTAATGCTGCCTGGGGAGCGCTTATCATGCACGAGCAACTTCTATCCAGCTACTATAAAATAATTGTATTAAGTCATACACAAGTTTTACTGTGAGTGAAATTTCAAATGCATAATGCACTATGTGTAACGTGATAGGTATTTTAAACAAAATGTATTACACAAAAAAATATACTTTTGATTCATACAATTATTATTCAGTCGTCTTCCCCAAACGAAGGGGGTGATAACGCAATCTTTGCGAGAGGGAGGATATCTGATTTAATTGGCCCTCAACTCACGGCTCAGACACTTTATTCAGGATAAATGGAGTTATTCCTGAGTTAGCCTGCCCGGATGCAGGTTAGTTCTGAAGGACTATTTACCATGTACATTTACCTGAATAAAAGGTGAACCACTTTGGTCAGAGTTGACCAAAGTTGACCAAAGTTGCCTCTAACTCCTCAAACCACATAGGTAGTCGAGGTGCAATTTCAAAATTTGGTTGTACATCAGCAGTTTTTCTCTAGTTACGTCACTGACAGTCACTAAATTAGCAATGTCAGCTAACAATTTTTAGATTGGTAGTTAGTCTAGCCAGCTAACTTGTAGTAATCATGGCCGAATACTGACCAGGCAGTACTCATTCTCACTCAGATATCACATTAACATGGCATAAGTCATTACAAAATGTGTGAATTGAAAAGGCAAAAAATGTATCTCTGCTTCATGGAATTTATTTTAGAATTGCATGACATTTGTTATAAAATCGCTACGTTTTCTTTCCGCCCCATGGCAAAATGTGTAAAATTGCAGAAAACCAACTTTTAAACTGCAACATTTTCTCCACGCCCAATTGCAAAAAGTATAGAATTGTCAAGAGAGTGGGGTGGGATGGCTCCCCAACCAAATCTCGCTTAGAGCACCCAAAAGGCTAGAGCTGGCCCTGGATGAAACATTTGGTATTATGGCTATAGAAGTTATATTCTTAGACACAAAATGTGTAATGGCTATAGAGCCCTTTCCAGTACAGGACACACAGACGTCACGCACAGATGTGGCGGCAGTAAAAAAGCCATCACCATCTGTGCCCATTCAACATAGCCTAGACTTATGTTTTTATTACTTCTAAACATCATAACTTTTGGGGGATCTCATACGCTTACAATGATGTTTTGATTCTTGTTTGAACAGTCGCTATGTTTTGGTTGTGATCTTTGCAAAATAACTATTTTGGATGCAGCAGTAGTTAGCTAGAATGCTAACACTCATTGATATAGGCTGTAGGAAAAGCTATTTTACTGGTTGAAGTGGTTTTTTTTTTACTTGCAATGATGATGAAAACATTAAGTAGGACATTCATACGAACCTTAAAATCCAATTATAATCCAGAAGTAGTGTGAAATGCACTCATGTCACACCCTGATCTGTTTCACCTGTCTTTGTGATTGTCTCCTCCTCCCTGTGTATTTATACCTGTGTTCTCTGTTTATTTGTTGCCAGTTCGTTTTCTTTCGTCAAGCCTACCAGCGTTTTCCCCTCTGCTCCTGTCTATCGATTGTTCCTGTTTTCCCGGTGTTGACCATTCTGCCTGCCCTGAGCCTGCCTGCCTGCCATCCAGGACCTTTGCCCCACCTATCTGGATTACCGACCTCTGCCAGCTCCTGACTTGATTTTTGCCTGCCCCTGTTCGAATAATAAACTGTTCTTTTGACGTCTGCATCTGGGTCTGACCTGAAACGTGATACATAAGCAACATGTAAATATATCTTTTTTTGCTGGTGTTCTATAAGAACTACCCCGTGTTCTGCCACAAAACTTGCGCCCATCGGCAATGTTTGCAAACACAGGAGTCTATCATTATCTGTGCACCTGGTTAGTGTTACAACTGACTGCAACATCAAGGCATGTTACTTTCCCCAGCAAGAAGACCAAATATTGTCGCTCAAACAGAAGGGGGAAATAACAAAGAGTCGCTGACAACAACCAAAGCGAAACAGGTGGAGTTTTAGGAGGTGTTCTGAAAGACGCTCCTGGGGGTGTCCACTGAAAATTGACTAGCAACAGCAACTGAAACCTAAAAGACAGCCACCATGAGTGCCCGCAAAATTTGCCCACTAAGAGGCAAACAAAAGAAAAACCCGAACCAGGAAGCAAACCAAAAACTGGAGCAAAACAAAAACAGGGAAGATCAGATAAAGGAATGTTTTTCTAGAACTCAACTAAAAATGTTGATCCTCCACCTCTCTCAAGATAACTGGAGCACTGGTCCAGCCACTCTTAAATATCACCTGGGCCAGCACGGGTGAAACATCTTCCGACATATGAGATGGACAAGCCAGCACAGGTGTAACACATACTGACTAATGAAGTGACACCAATCAGTGCGCCCAACATGCTAACGTGCTATACGTGCTAAAGTCCAACCTCAAAACAGAAATGGGAAAACCAAAACTTGTAACAATGATCAGTTCCACGAGCTCATGTCTGACACTGTTACCGACTGTGCCAAACCATGTGTACCGCTGTAGAGATTTTTAATTACCTTAGTACCTGGCATGTATTCAGTAAGAACAAATCAAGTGGATCTTCTCATTCTGTCTCAAAATGTTTTTCAAGAACAAAGTTCTATTGCTAGTTCTCAGACCTCTGCATCTCCCCTTTCCCCCCTGTTGAATGGTATGACCCAAATATTACAGTTTTTTACAATTGCTTACACACCACAGGTGGTACTTTGGGCATACTCAGTGAAACCATTAACTCATGTACCTCATGTTCAGACCAAGTCTGCAAAACTGCAAGCCCATTATCTGCTTTACATTCAGTTTGCAATTGTAAAACACATTTTTTTGCAAAACACTAATCACAGTTCTCTACATTAGATACATCATTCAAAACTAACAGGTCTTGTGTTTCTTTTGGAAAACACTGCCATTCAAAATGCCACACTCATTTACTGATTACCTACACCCAGTGAAAGCACTTATGGCTAATTTCTTCACTTAGAAATCTAAGCTTGAGCAGTATAAATAGGCTTCAGGTTTACTTTCTTGGTTTGGACAACAATGGAGGCCCATTTTGGAGAGAGAGTTAGAGGAAGGGGTGTGAGAGAACAAGGAAGAGGAGGCATGCCATGGTTGGATACGCCACTCCCGACGCTACTTCATGCGCTGCTTTGAGGTGCTGTGGCCAGACCCAAATAGGAGACAGGACGCACCCTAACTATTTTTGTCTTGATAGTGACAAGCCTGTTTGTTTATCTTCTACTGTATTTGTTCTGTCTGTTACTGTTCATCCCGAAATCTGGGTGAAAATACAATGTTTTGAGAAATAAATACTTTAAATTTTTTCCCGCTTGCATTTCTGTTTATTGTGTAAATATACAGTAGCAAGAAAAAGTTTGTGAACCCTTTGGAAATACCTGGATTTCTGCATAAATTGATCATAAAATATCTGATCTTCATCTAGGTCACAACAATAGACAGTGCTTAAACTGCAGTTTTTTCCAACTGCTTTACACACGTTTTCAAAACTGTCTCCTTTTTTCAAAACTTGATCTGAGGGGGGTCCCGGTGGGGCAGTCACTGGTAGGGGGGGGTCATTGGTAGGGGGGGGTCAGTCACCAGTGCTAAGCTACGCTTCATCTCTTCTCCGGCCTGGGTCTGGCCACAATACTTCGTCCACATCACAAAATACTTTTTCTCTTGCCAAACATTGAGGGAAGTATCTCCTAGCATGGCGTATCCAACCTTGGACAGAGGCAACCTCTATGTCCACACATGCGTCCTCCATTGCCCGGAGAAGCGGCATGCGGGCATAGGGTTGGCGATCATACACTTTCCAGTGCCAGGCTGAGAAGAATTCCTATGGGATTTAGAAAAGGTGAATATGGGGGTAAGGTACAAAACTACAAATTGTGGATGGGTGGCAAACCAGTTTTGGACCAGAACAGCTCGGTGAAAACTAACATTGTCCCATAAAACCACAAATCTAGCAGGCTCCTGATCTGGATCAGGGACAAGCATTGTGTAAATTGCATCCAGAAAAGTGAGCATATGGCCGGTGTTGTACGGACCCAGTGTGGCATTGTGATGGAGGACCCCGTTTTGAGTGATGGCAGCACATATTTATATTACCCCCACGCTGTCCGGGGACATTGGTAATTGCCCTCTGTCCTATTACATTTCCTCCGCGGCGCCTGGTTTTGGTGAAGCCAACCTCATCCACATAAATAAATTCATGGCGAATTACATGGACATCCAGCTCCAATACTCTCTGTAACAGACAAAAGGATATACAGATGAGTAAATATGGTATGTCTGAAGTACTAGAAGTAGTGTTGCATACATAGCTCTACAAAGTCATGTTGCATATTCTTGACTCTGTCAGAGTTTCTCTCAAATGGCACTTTGTAAAGTTGTTTCATCGTCACTCGGTGCCGATGGAGGATGCGTTGTATGGTCGACAGGCTTACAGCATTGATGTTGTTAAATATGGTGTCATTATTCAAGATATGCTCTCTTAACTCTCAAATCCTAATTGCATTGTTGGCCAAAACCATATTTATAATTGCAGTCTCTTGTACATCTGTAAACAAGCGTCCTCGTCCTCCATGATGTCTTTGCCTTTCCACTCTGTACAGAATTCAAACACAGTATGCGTTCAGCATAGGAACGGTAAACAATGTACAAAAAAATGTAGTACAGCATGATAACCAACCTCATTCATTCAATGCAGTGCAGTAAATGGATGGCTTAGAGTTACAAATGTTTATGCAATACTATGCAATCATACGTATTTTACAGTACATTACTGTAATGCTAAAATAGTCATTAGATAGTTGCATACCTGTTCGAATTATGGACGCCACTGTAAGTCGACTCAAGTTGGGCTGGACTCTCAGTCCAGCCTCTCTCATGGTCAAACCGTGGTTGATCACATGATCAACAAGTGTTGCCCTAATCTCATCAGAGAAGGCTCTCCTTCCTTCTCTTCTTTGCCCTTGTCCTCTTCTTCCTCTTCCTCTTCTTCCTACTCCTCTTACTCTCTGTCCATTGTTGGCATCCATTCTTCAAAACAGGTAATCTGACCTTTGGCCTATTTATAGGCCTATACTACAGTAAAGCAGTGATTGGTTAGTGATCAGTTAAGCTATTAGTGTTTGTACATGCGAGGAATGTGTTTGTGACCTGGTGAATAAGTGTAGCATTTTGATTGGTTGTGTTTGGAAAAGGAAAGTAAGTCGCTTCCTGTTAGATTTTTGTGTTTTAGGTGGAGAATTGTGTGTAGTGTTTTGAAAAAAGTGTTTTATGCATTTGACAACTGAGTCAAAGGCTGAGAAATAGCTTATGGTTTTGGATATTTGGTGTGTAGTTTTGCACTTTGAGTGAGAGGTTTCAAAAATCGTGTGACATGAAAAAATGTTGTGTGTAAGCAGTTGGAAAAACTGTAATAACACACAAACAATTATACGTTTTCATGTCTTTCTTGCACACACCGTGTAAACATTCACAGTGCAGGGTGGGAAAAGTATGTGAACCCTTGGATTTAATAACTGGTTGACTCTCCTTTGGCAGCAATAACCTTAGCCAAACATTTTCTGTAGTTGTGGGACTTGCACAACGGTCAAGAGGAATTTTGGACCATTCCTCTTTACGAAACTGTTTCAGTTCAGTAATATTCTTGGGATGTCTGGTGTAAACTGCTCTCTTGAGGTCATGCCACAGCATCTCAATCGGGTTGAGGTCAGGACTCTGACTGGGCCACTCCAGAAGGTGTATTTTCTTCTGTTGAAGCCATTCTGTTGTTGATTTACTTCTGTGTTTTGGGCCATTGACCTGTTCTGTTGAGCTTCGATTGGAGGAGAGATAGCCTAACTTTCTCCTGCAAAATGATAAACTTGGGAATTCATTTTTCCATCGATGATAGCCAGCTGTCCAGGCCCTGAAGCAACAAAACAGCCCCAAACCATGATGCTCCCTCCACCATACATTACATTTGGGATGAGGATTTGATGTTGGTGTGCTGTGCCTTTTTTTCTCCACACATTATTCTGTGTTCCTTCCAAACAACACAACTATAGTTTCCTCTGTCCACAGAATATTTTGCCAGTAGCGCTGGGACATCCAGGTGCAGACTTCAGACGTGCAGCAATGTTTTTTTTTGACAGCAGTGGCTTCTTCCATGGTGTCCTCCCATGAACACCATTCTTGTTAACTGGTTTACGTAGCGTAGACTCTTCAACAGAGACGTTAGCATGTTCCAGAGATTTCTGTACGTTTTTAGCTGACACTCAAGGATTGTTTTTACAGTTTTTCCCAATTGTTTACACTAAAATTGGAACTTGAAACGCAATCACCAAAACTGAAATTCATGTACCAAATCCCTAAACCAAGTCTGCAAATTTGCAAGCACAATTTCTGCTTTACACTCAGTTTTTCACACTTTTTGCAAAACACTACACACAGTTCTCTACATTAAGCACAACATTCAAAATTAAAATCTCTTTAGTCCCTTTGGAAAGCAACACCAACCACAATGCCAAGCTCAATACACCAATTTGCAACACCCTCTCCTCACAGGTGTAAACACTAGAATTGTTCACTTAGAAATCAGAGCTTTAGCACTAGAAAAGGCCACAGATGAGCTCTCCTGTTTTGGAGGAAAATGGAAGTCAATGGTGAAGAAAGAGCTAGAGGTGAAGGAGTGAGAGTAAGAGGAGGACGAGGACGAGGAAGGACAGTTGTCTCAGATGAGATCAGAGCCACATTGATAGACCATGTGCTCAACCATGGATTAAGTATGAAAGAGGCTGGGCAGAGAGTTCAGCCCAACCTGAGCCGCTACACGGTTGCATCTATCATTCCTTCATTCACAAATGAGAACCGGTAAGTTACCTACCATCTACACTACGCTCTTTATTTATGTATACTGTAGTATACTGCAGTCCGACATATCAGTAGGCCTACTGGCTGGTGTGTTTTTCGGACATATTCGATCAATCCCTATCCCAGTCTGCTGTTCCCACATGCTTCAAGAGAGCCACCATTGTTCCTGTTCCCAAGAAAGCTTAGGTAACTGAGCTAAACGACTATCGCCCCGTAGCACTCACTTCCGTCATCATGAAGTGATTTGAGAGACTAGTCAAGGATCACATCACCTCCACCCTATCTGACACCCTAGACCCACTCCAATTTGATTACCGCACCAATAGGTCCACAGACGACGCAATCGCAATCACACTGTACACTGCCCTAACCCATCTGGACAAGAGGAATACCTATGTAAGAATGCTGTTTATCGATTACAGCTCAGCATTTAACACCATAGTCATTCAGCTTGAGACCCTGGGTCTTGACCCCGCCCTGTGCAACTGGGTCCTGGACTTCCTGACGGGCAATACGTTTTGGCAATAAGTTTTAGCACATGAATGTTGGCTCATTCCTCCTGACAGAGCTGGTGTAACTGAATCAGGTTTGTAGGCCTCCTTGCTCACACACACTTTTTCAGTTCTGCCCACAAATTTTCTTTAGGATTGAGGTCAGGGCATTGTGATGACCACTCCAATACCTTGATTTTGTTTTCCTTAAGCCATTTTGCCACAACTTTGGAAGTATGCTTGGGGTCATTGTCGTTTTGGAAGACACATTTACGACAAAACTTTAACTTCCTGACTGATGTCTTGAGATGTTGCTTCAATATATCCACATAATTTTCCAAATGGACTCGTGCACCAGTCCCTCCTGCAGCAAAGCACCCCCACAACATGATGCTGCCACCCCCTTGCTTCATGGTTAGGATGGTGTTCTACGGCTTGCAAGCCTCACACTTTTTCCTACAAACATATGGCCAAACATTTCTATTTTTGTATCATCAGACCAGAGTCTGGCTTTTTTTATGGCGGTTTTGGAGCAGTGGCATCTTCCTTGCTGAGCGGCCTTTCAGGTTATGTCGATATAGGACTAATTTTACTGTGTATATAGATACTTTTGTACCTGTTTCCTCCAGCATCTTCACAAGGTCCTTTGCTGTTGTTCTGGGATTGATTTGCACTTTTCACACCAAATTGCGTATATCTCTAGGAGACAGAACGTGTCTCCTTCCTGAGCGATATGACTGCTGCGTGGTCCCATAGTGTTTATACTATTGTTTGTACAGATGAACGTGGTACCTTCAGGCGTTTGGAAATTCCTCCCAAGGATGAACCAGACTTATGAGGTCTACAATTTTTTTCTGAGGTCTTGGCTGATTTCTTTTGATTTTCCCATGATGTCAAGCAAAGAGGCACTGAGTTTGAAGGTAGCCTTGAAATACATTCACAGATAGACCTCCAATTGACTCAAATGATGTCAATTAGCCAATCAGACGCTTCTAAAGCCATGACATAATTTTCTGGAATTTTCATTTTCAAGGCATAGTCAACTTAGTGTCTGTAAACTTCTGACCCACTAGAATTGGGATACAGTGAATTATAAGTGAAATAATCTGTCTATAAATAATTGTTGGAAAATGTACTTGTGTCATGCACAAAGTAGATGTCCTAACAAAACTATAGTTTGTTAACAAGAAATTTGTGAAGTGTTTTGAAAACAAGTTTTAATGACTCCAATCCAAATGTATGTCAATTTCCGACTTCAACTGTATATACTGTACTCTATACCATCTTCTGCAATTTGCCTATACCGCACGGCCATCGCTCATCCATATATTTATATGTACATATTCTTATTCATTCCTTTACACTTGTGTGTAAGGTAGTTGTTGTGAAATTGATAGATTACTTGTTAGATATTACTGCACGGTCGTAACTAGAAGCACAATCATTTCGCTACACTCGCATTAACATCTGCTAACCATGTGTATGTGACCAATAAAATTTGATTTGATCTTACTCAGTGATTGTTGGCCAATGTTACAGTAATGTAATTTCATATTGAAAGAAAATATTATTTTAGCTTACTGTAACCAATCATATATTTGTGGATTTTTTGCAGAACTGAGAAACGGCCAGGCCATGCTGGAAGACACCGGCTGTTCACACCAGAACAGGAGACCGCTAGTGTGAACATGGTGGTGGCAAACAATACCATTAGACTACGAGAAATTCAGAACCACATAATTGCAGACAACACAATATTCAATAACTTTCACCAGGTGGGCTTGTATATATTGGACCGTGTATTACAGCGCAACCGGATGAAACAGGTCCACAGGGTGCCATTTGAGCGAAACTCAGAGAGAGTTAAAGAACAGCGCTATTAATATGTGCAAGTAAGTACTATACTGTGAATTTACTATCATATCAGCACTGTATAGACACATTACAGTACCTTAACCCAGTGTATTGTGCCTCACCATATTGACTGCTCTAGGTCTATGTCACATATTATCTTGTTATCTATTTCAGAGAGTCTTGGAGCTGGATGCCGCTGCAATTCAGCATGTTTATATTTATATTGATGAGGCTTCAACCTAGCCAAAAGAAGGTGACTGGGATGGAACGTCCTCCATCACTATGCCAACCTTGGTCCCTACAACACCGCCCTCCTCATCACATTCCTGGACACACTACATGGCATCCTTATTCCAGCCGAGCAGAGGGGTGGACCAGAGCAGCCCAGGTATGTTGTCATCTGGGACAGCGTCAGTTTCCACCGGGCTGCTCTGGTCCGCAACTGGTTCATCGACCACCCACAATTTATTGTTCTATACCTCCCACCATATTCCCCATTCCTAAACCCCAAGTTTAGGACTTTTGTTTTTTTAGTTTCCCCTCGCACGCATGCCTCTTCTCCAGGCAATGGAGGATGCATTTGGTGAAGTTGATGTGGGGGCTTTCGGCGGCTGGATCCGTCACTCCAGAATATTCTTTCCCCGCTGTTTAGCCAGGGAGAACATCACTTGTGATGTAGATGAGGTGCTTTCGCCAGACCAAAATAGGAGGCAGAATGCAGCCTAATGTCTTTTTCTTACATTTTGCATGTGTTTTTGTCTTTTTGTGTTTAGAGTTTTGAAAGAATGAGCCACTTTAATTTATTTATTTTTGTACAGAAAACTCTTTATCTTCCTGATTGTTTTTCCTGGTTTTCTCCTGTTGGGTATGGAAAGTGATACATACAAAACACAAGTGTTCAAAATTACTGCATTTTTAAAATAAATGAAAATGTTTTTGTTACTGTATTGCATTTGTGTGTTTATTTGTGTATATTTGAGTAGGTATACATTACTGTAATAATATTTTACAACCGGCTACAGTGTAACGCTGAAAACGCAAAAGGCATAAATCTACTGATGGGAAATTCATAGAAGTGTTTTGTGTTGAGCACATCAGTGTGATGTTGGTTGGTAGACAGATCTATTCGTGTGTCATTTTGGAAAGAGAGAACAGTCTTGAATGCAGTGTTTGCTTTTGCTAGAGATTTGTAGAGTTTTGTGTTTTGTGTTTAGAGTTTTGGGAAAATGGCCCAAAGATTCAGCAAACGTGTGTAAACAATTGTGGAAAATGTAACCTCATCGCAAGAGCACAGCGCAGAATGCTCAGTCATCTTTGCAGGACGGCCACTCCTAGGGAGAGTAGCAACAGTGCTGAACTTTCTCCAATTATAGAGACAATTTGCCTTACCATGGACTGATGAACATCAAAGCTTTTAGAGATACTTTTGTAACCCTTTCCAGCTTTATGCAAGTCAACAATTCTTCATCTTAGGTCTTCTGAGATCTATTTTGTTCAAGGCATGGTTCACATCAGGCAATGCTTCTTGTGAATAGCAAACTCAAATTTTGTGTGTGTTTTTTATAGGTCAAACCAGCTCTACCAACATCTCCAATCTCATCTCATTGATTGGACTCCAGGTTAGCTGACTCCTGACTCCAGTGAGCTTTTGGAGAAGTCATTAGCCTAGGGGTTCACATACTTTTCCAACCTACACTGTGACTGTTTACGTGATGTATTCAATATAGACAAGAAAAATACAATTTGTGTGTTATTGGATTAAGCACATTGTCTATTGTTGTGACTTAGATCAATATCAGATCAAATTTGATGACTAATTTATGCAGAAATCCATGTAATTCCAAAGGGTTCACATACTTTTTCATGCCACTGTATACTGAATATGCATACATACTGTATATATTTGTGCACATACATGTACGTGTGAGTGTTATGACAAACTGCCGTGGACTCCACTGCACACTGAACATGCAGAAGACACAAGATAATAGTGTTTTACATTTGTCACATCCGTGTGTAGTTGGCATGTATAAGAGATAATCGTTTGGTTTGTGTGTAGAGTTAAAAACACAATTTTGAGAAGAGTTAAATTAGTTTTGAATTAAGTGTTTGGTTTTGTAAGAGATATGTGACGTTTTGCATGCTATGTGTGTGTGTTTTGTGTGTAGAGAAAAGGAGCCATACGTTCAGAAAACATGTGTAAGCAATTGTCAAAAACTGTATATAAAAAATGTAACTGTCCATCATAGTGGCTATCCGGCCATCTTAAGTGGCTGTACCCTGTTACCAAACGGCTTGTGTTTCAGGGCACTGCAATCCAATACAAGCCACAGAAATGCTCCTCAGTCATGTCATTTTGGCTGTTCTTGTCACAACCCTCGTAACAGGTTTCCAAGGACACTGGTCCCAGGGAAGAAGTTTGTATTACCTGTATATTCCTGAAACCATATAATAATTTACTCAAACTTCCTCTCCAGCATACCATAAAAACACGGTTTGGTTCAAAATGACTAATTCTGTGAGCAATCAAAGGGGCTGTATGAAGGTTTAGTTGCTAATTGTTGACCTCAAATGCTGGTATTAGGAATGATCCTAAGTTTTAAGATAACAATTTATTATATGCTTTTTCTCATGGGCATGGGGAGGTGTCCACCTATCTGTCCAATGAGGGCATTTCCGGGCAATATCTCTGTCCGTTCAGTGGACCCCTTTTGGCTCAAGAGCACTCCCAGAGGCAAAGTTCCGTAGCCTCTTTAAAAGCGGTCATTGGGTAAAAACAGAATACTCATCCCATTATTACCACTATGATGTTTGGTTCATATGACCTCCCTACCATGTATTAGGCAAGAGATCACAGGTAGACAGTATCCCTCCTAAAGTGTCCGGCGATTCGAAAAGTTTGACAAGTTTCTATTGGGGGGGAAAAGTGATGAGATAACGTCATCAGTGGGTTTAATGAGACCAGCAGGGGAGTATGGGTAGCTAGCAAGGTCTTCGGCTGGGCTGTAAAGTGACCCCAGTCTGATATTCCCCGGACCCTGTCTTAGAATTCTTAAAAGCTCATTCTCTTAATGCAGTCTCCCCGGTGTCACGTTTCACAGGGCCTCAGACGCACACTACAGCCAATGAGATTGCCTGCTATTTTTGCCACAGGTAAGTAGACTGCCCGGGCTGATAGGTGTCTATTCAGATAATGCATGCGCCTTTCCCTTTGTCAAAATGCACTCTTTTTTCAGAAACATAGAATTCGGTCTGACTTACAGATGTGATCAAAATAAATGTCTTCTCTTTTTCATAAATTCTTACAGGAAGGAAATGTATATAGCTATTACTGTGGTGGCCATCTGTGGAAGAATTAACATAAAGTCACAGCAGTTTCTTTAAGTTATCTGGTTTAGGCTCTTTGGGCACGGAGAGGAACGAGGCCTTGATCGTGCCTGCCTTAACCTTAATTATTCCCATAATCAAATGCATTCTACGTAGCCTCATTAATGACATTGATCTTTCGCAATATCCCGGCCCATATTCGCTGAGATTATTGGATAAAGTGCAGGGCGAATCCTCCCGACTGATATCCGTGACCCCGGCAAGAAAATGTCGTTGCAGACATAAGTGGGTATTAAATGGATATAATTGACAGTGACCTCGTCTGCCTTAGCAAGGCCTCTAGACCAGCGCTCATACAGGAGAGGGGGGATGAATTAACATGAGTGAGGAGAAGGAGAAATTAAAATGAAGAAAGGGAACACGGCCAGGAGATAGATCAGGGTTGAGCCAGGAGAGCTGATAGGCTTAACATCTGATGAGGGCCAAAACATCATGTGCTCTTGTCTCTCTGATTATTCAACATGCACATAACTCTTTCTCTTTTTGGCCGTGTTGTTCGATTCTCAGTTAATAAATCTTTGAGAAAAGTGAGATACGGGAGAA
Source organism: Oncorhynchus clarkii lewisi (assembly GCF_045791955.1). Taxonomy (NCBI): domain Eukaryota; kingdom Metazoa; phylum Chordata; class Actinopteri; order Salmoniformes; family Salmonidae; genus Oncorhynchus; species Oncorhynchus clarkii. Next base: position 36,721,701 of record NC_092149.1, read on the forward strand.
AGTGTTAACTGCTACCAGCTCAATCACTTTGAGGTATTCCACTATGGAAGACACAGGCCTTTTCAATTTGCGAAGGCCTAGCGTGGCCTGTATTTGGTTGCATTAACAACTGCTTTCCTCGTTAGCCCTTTTCTATAAGTGCAATGGTGCATGGATGTTAGTGAAAGGGCAGTGATTGTGTTTGCTTATTGATCAAGTGAGGGTCATGGCCCTAACCCTAATCCATTTGTGTGACGATGTAGAATGATGATTTGAGGCGAGCTGACCTCAGTGTTACAACATGCTGCAGGGACTAGCTGGATGAGCTGGGCTTTCTAGTAGTGTAGGTTAATGTATACATGTGTAACTCTGTGTATGTTATAATGTGAAACATGTGGCATCTGGATACAGAACGACCCCCCATTTGCTCCACCCCTGCACAGGTGGGCCCTGTCTTGATGCTTTTGCATTTTCTGCTGGTTTGTTGGCATGATGTTGGTAGTGTAATTGGAGTCTAGCACTGGTGAATCAGTGCCAGCCTGGGTGGGCATATTGCATATGATCATGTTTTTGGCAGATGGTCTGCTGGCAAAGGGAGGGCTAGATGGGGTGGAATAGGGGGAATTGACAGGGCCTGAAAATAGATGAACCTTTAGGGTTAAATCAGGGTCACCTAGTTTTAATTGACATGTTCTACAGTTTTATTCCGACACGGCGTGTCTGAGTCACTTGATAATTGTTTCTGATGAGGGTAGTGTCCATCTATATTTAGAGAATTCTACATATAAAGCATATTGACAACTCTATATGTATACAGAACAAAAATATAAACGCAACATGCAACAATTTCAAAGATATTACCAAGTCACAGTTCATTTAATGAAATCAGTCAATTGAAATACATACATTGGGCCCTAATCTATAGATTTCACGACTGGGAATACATACAGTGCATTGGGAAAATTTTCAGACCCCTTCCGTTTTTCCACATTTTGTTACGTTACAGCCTTCCTTATTCTACAATTTTTCCCTTGTCAATCTGCACACAATATCCCATAATAACAAAGCAAAAACAGATTTTCAGACATTTTTGTAAATTTAGAAAATTTAAGAACAGAAATAACTTATTTACAGAGTATTCAGACCCTTTGCTGGAACTTCCAGCGCCAACAGAGATGGCCGCCTCGCTTCGCGTTCCTAAGAAACTTTGCAGTATTTGTTTTTTTTACGTGTTATTTCTTACATTGGTACCCCAGGTAATCTTAGGTTTCATTACATACAGTCGGGAAGAACTACTGAATATAAGAGCAGCGTCAACTCACCATCATTACAACCAGGAATATGACTTTCGCGAAGCGGATCCTGTGTTCTGCCTTCCACCCAGGACAACGGAATGGATCCCAGCCGGCAACCCAAAACAACGACATTGTAAAAGAGGCAAACGAAGCGGTCTTCTGGTCAGGCCCCGGAGACGGGCACATCGCGCACCACTCCCTAGCATACTACTCGCCAATGTCCAGTCTCTTGACAACAAGGTTGATGAAATCCGAGCAAGGGTAGCATTCCAGGGAGACATCAGAGACTGTAATGTTCTTTGCTTCACGGAAACATGGCTCACTCGAGAGACGCTAACGGAGTCGGTGCAGCCAACTGGTTTCTTCACACATTGCGCCGACAGAAACAACCATATTTCTGGTAAGAAGAAGGGCGGGGGGTATGCCTTATGATTAAGGAGATGTGGTGTGATCATAACAACATACAGGAACTCAAGTCCTTCTGTTCACCTGACTTAGAATTCCTCACAATCAAATGTCGACCGCATTATCTACCAAGGGAATTCTCTTCGATTATAATCACAGCCGTATATATTCCCCCCCCAAGCAGACACATCGATGGCCCTGAACAAACTTTATTTGACTCTTTGCAAACTGGAAACCACATATCCTGAGGCTGCATTCATTGTAGCTGGGGATTTTAACAAGGCTAATCTGAAAACAAGACTCCCTAAATTGTATCAGCATATCGATTGCGCAACCAGGGCTGGTAAAACCCTGGATCATTGCTATTCTAACTTCTGCGACACATATAAGGCACTCCCCCGCCCTCCTTTCGGAAAAGCTGACCACGACTCCATTTTGTTGCTCCCTGCCTATAGACAGAAACTAAAACAAGAAGCTACCGCGCTCAGGTCTGTTCAACGCTGGTCCGACCAATCTGATTCCACGCTTCAAGACTGCTTCGATCACGTGGATTGGGATATGTTCCGCATTGCTTCCAACAACAACATTGACGAATACGCTGATTCGGTGAGCGAGTTCATTAGAAAGTGCATTGACGATGTCGTTCCCATAGCAACGATTAAAACATTCCAAAACCAGAAACCGTGGATTGATGGCAGCATTCGCGTGAAACTGAAAGCACGAACCACTGCTTTTCACCAGGGCAAGGTGACCGGAAACATGACCAAATACAAACAGTGTAGCTATTCCCTCCGCAAGGCAATCAAACAAGCTAAGCATCAGTATAGAGACAAAGTAAAGTCGCAATTCAACGGCTAAGACACAAGTGATATGTGGCAGGGTCTACAGTCAATCACGGATTACAAAAAGAAAACCAGCCCCGTCACGGACCAGGATGTCTTGCTCCAAGACAGACTAAATCACTTTTTTGACCGCTTTGAGGCCAATACAGTGCCACTGACACGGCCCGCAACCAAAACCTTTCCTTCACTGCAGCCCACGTGAGTAAAACATTTAAAAGTGTTAACCCTCGCAAGGCTGCAGGCCCAGACGGCATCCCCAAAAAATAACCTCACACTCAACGTCAACAAAACAAACAAGATGATTGTGGACTTCAGGAAACAGCAGAGGGAGCATCCCCCCTATCCACATCGATGGGACAGTAGTGGAGAGGGTAGTAAGTTTTAAGTTCCTCGGCGTACACATCACGGACAAACTGAATTGGTCCACCCACACAGACAGCGTTGTGAAGAAGGTGCAGTAGCGCCTCTTCAACCTCAGGAGGCTGAAGAAATTTGGCTTGTCACTAAAAGCACTCACAAACTTCTACAGATGCACAATCGAGAGCATCCTGTCAGGCTGTGTCACCGCCTGGTACGGCAACTGCTCCGCCCACAACCGTAAGGCTCTCCAGAGGGTAGTGAGGTCTGCACAACGCACCACCGGGGGCAAACTAACTGCACTGAGTGGCTGCTGCCAACACACTGACTCAACTCCAGCCACTTTAATAATGGGAATTGATGGAAATTGATGTAAAATATGTCACTAACCACTTTAATTAGTATAATGTTTACATACCCTACATTACTCATCTCATATGTATATGCATATACTGTACTCTACATCATCTACTGCATCTTTATGTAATACATGTATCACTAGCCACTTTAAACTATGCCACTTTGTTTACATACCCTACATTACACATCTCATATGTATATACTGTACTCGATACCATCTACTGCATCTTGCCTATGCCGTTCTGTACCATCACTCATTCATATATCTTTATGTACATATTCTTTATCCCTTTACACTTGTGTGTATAAGGTAGTAGTTTTGGAATTGTTAGGTTAGATTCCTCGTTTGTTATTACTGCATTGTCGGAACTAGAAGCACAAGCATTTCGCTACACTCGCATTAACATCTGCTAACCATGTGACAAATACATTTGATTTGACTTGATTTTGAGACTCGAAATTGAGCTCAAGTGTATCCTGTTTCCATTGGTTATCCTTGAGATTTTTCTACAACTTGACTGCAGTCCACCTCTGGTAAATTAAATTGATTGGATATGATTTGGAAGGGCACACACCTGTCTATATAAGGTCCCACAGTAGACCGTTGTACATAAGAGCAAAAACCAAGCCTTGAGGTTGAAGGAAATGTCCGTAGAGCTCCGAGACAGAATTGTGTTGAGGCACAGATCTGGGGAAGGGCTACCAAAACATTTCTACAGCATTGAAGGTCCCCAAGAACACAGTGGCCTCCATCATTCTTAAATGGAAGAAGTTTGGAACCACCAAGACTTCCTAGCGATGGCCCCCGGGCCAAACTGAGCAATCGGGAGAGAAGGGGCTTGGTCAGGGAGGTGACCAAGATCCCGATGGTCACTCTGACAGATATACAGAGTTCCTCTGTGGAGATGGGAGAACCATCCAGAAGGACAACCATCTCTGCAGCACTCCACCAATTAAGTCTTTATGGTAGAGTGGCCAGACATATGCCACTCCAAAGTAAAAGGCACATGACAGTCCGCTTGGAGTTTGCCAAAAGGCACCTAAAGACTCTCAGACCATGAGAATCAAGATTCTCTGGTCTGATGAAACCAAGATTCAACTCTTTGCCCTGAATGCCAAGCGTCACATCTGGAAACCTGACCTGACGCATGGTGGTGACAGCATACTGCTGTGGGGCTGTTTTTCAGTGGCAAGGACTGGGAGACTAGTCAGGATCGAGGGAAAGATGAACGAAGCAAAGTACAGAGAGATCCTTGATGAAAACCTGCTCCAAAGTGCTCAGGACCTCAGACTGAGGCAAAGGTTCACCTTTCAACAGGACAACAACCCTAAGCACACAGCCAATACAACACAGGAGTGGCTTCGGGACAAGTCTCTGAATGTCCTTGAGTGGTCCAGCCAGAGCCCGGATTTGAACCCTATCAAACATCTCCAGAGAGACCTGAAAATAGCTGTGCAGCGACACTCCCCATCATACCTGACAGAGCTTGAGAGGATCTGTAGAGAAGAATGGGAGAACCTCCCCAAATACAGGTGTACCAAGCTTGTAGCTTCATACCAAAAAAGACTCAAGGCTGTAATCACAGCCAAAGGTGCTTCAACAAAGTACTGAGTAAAGGGTCTGAGTACTTATGTAAATGTTTTCAGTTTTTCGCTTTGTCATTGAAGGATATTGAGTGTAGACTGATGAAGAAAACAACAACAATTGAATCCATTTTAGAATAAGGCTGTAACGTAACAAAATGCGAAAAAAAGTCAACGGGACTGAATGCTTTCCGAATGCACTGTATATGCTTCTGTAACGGTTTTCGTCCTCCTCTTCAGACGAGGAGTATGAAGGATCGGACCAAAACGCAGTGTGGTAAGTGTTCATGAGATTTAATAGAACAGAACACTTACCACGCTGCGTTTTAGTCCGATCCTTCATACTCCTCGTCAGAAGAGGAGGACGAAAACCGTTACACAATCACCGACCACAACCAGACCAAGCAGCGTGGTAACCAGGAGCAGAGGGTTCTGGACTCCTGGACATGGGAGGAGATTTTGGATGGAAAGGGACCCTGGGCACAGGCTGAGGAATATCGCCGCCCCAGGGAAGAGCTGGAGGCAGCCAAAGCAGAGCCACGGCATTATGAAGAGTTGGCACGGCAGCGCAACAGGGACGAGAGGCAGCCCCAAAAATGTATTGGGGGTTGGCACACGGGGAGTGTGGCTAAGTCAGGTAGGAGACCTGAGCCAACTCCCCGTGCTTACCGTGGAGAGAGGTGGACCGGCCAGGCACCGTGCTACGCCCTGAGGCGCACGGTGTCCCCAGTTCGCAGGCATAGGCCGGTGCGCTACATCGCAGCTCCTCGTATCGGCCGGGCTAGAGTGGGCATCGAGTCAGGTACTATGAAGTCTCCCTCCTGTCCTGAGCTGCCAGAGCCGCTCGTCTGTCTTGAGCTGCCGTCTGTCCTGAGCTGCCAGAGCCGCCCGTCAGTCAGGAGCTGCCAGAGCCGCCCGTCAGTCAGGAGCTGCCAGAGCCGCCCGTCAGTCAGGAGCTGTCGGAGTCGCCCTTCACTCCGGCGCTGCCGGAGTCTCCCACTTGTCCGGCGCTGCCGGAGTCTCCCATCTATTCGGGACCCGCTGCAAGGGTCCCCAGTCCGAGGTCGGCGGCGAGGGTCGCCGCTCCCAAGGCACCACTTAAGTGGGCCGAGACTATGGTGGAGTGGGGTCCACGTCCCGCGCCCACGAAGACCCTCCCCTATAGGTTCAGATTTTGCGGCCGGAGTCCGCACCTTTGGGGGGGGGGATACTGTCACGTTCTGACCTTAGTTCCTTTATTATGTCTTTGTGTTAGTTTGGTCAGGGTGTGAGTTGGAGTGGGTAGTCTATGTTCTTTTTTCTATGTTGTGTTTATGTGTTTGGCCTCGTATGGTTCTCAATCAGAGGCAGGTGTCGTTCATTGTCTCTGATTGAGAATCATACTTAGGTAGCCTGTTTTCCCCATTTTAGTTGTGGGTGATTGTTTTCTGTTTTGTGTCTGCACCAGACAGAACTGTTTCGGTTTCATTTCGTTTTCTTGTTGTTTTTGTCATTAAGTGTCCTGTTCTATTAAATATCATGAACACTTACTACGCTGCGTTTTGGTCCGATCCTTCATACTCCTCGTCAGAGGAAGACGAATCTCGTTACAGCATCACGGAAGACTGAAATATAACTAAACCGTTTGACATAGAAACAACGGATTTCCTGTGTTTAAATGTTTGAAAAATGTTTATTAACATTAATAACATTCCACCCATGATGCCACTAGAGGGCGATTTGGTCAATTTGACTGCCAGAAAGGTCTACCATGATGGCACACACACACTTACAGTACACTAGGTGAGATAGCCTCTCTGTTGGAACTGCTAAAACGTGTGAGAATGTGAGATTTTTTTTTTGAGTGGGTCAGACGGAAAAACTAAGAACGATGGTTCCCTTTTTCTCTTTTTAATAATTCAGTCAAATAATAAATGTGTTTTCTTGCAGACGCACATCACTGTAACATTGTGAGCCGTTGAGAATTTAGAATTTTCTCTTAGCCATAAAGCAGTCTAAGATCACAGTAATGGTGGGCAGACTTATGTACCTGTCTACAAACCCAGACGCTTTGGAGGAAACATATTACTTTTGAAGATGAAAAATGGCTCAGGCAAAGTCTTGCACATACAGCCAGATAAAGTTTATCTTCGGGCAAGCGTGGCTGCCAGCAATACTTCCAGAGAACTTTAATCTTTCCCTTCGAAAGCTCACCTCACCTGATTTCTGTTCGTGGGGGAGGGGGGTGCTGACGGGAAGCAGGCAGGGAGTGTTTTGACACCCGTCTGCTGGAAATGAGCACAGGAGTCGGTTTGCTGCCCTGCTGTCGTGCACTGTGCACTGCCTGCCGTGGTGTTGGCTGTTACACTCCGCTCCACCGGGGCTAGTTCATTAGAGACGTTATAACTTGGTGGAAATAACCAAACCTAAGTAAAGTACTTCACCAAGTCAGCCCCAGCCACAGGAATGTGCCTTTATTGAGAATAATCCATCAGGGCGATCTGATGAAGTCCTGATAAATGTTTAACCCAAGAGGTACATGATAAGTAGCTTATTAAATGTCACAGTTATGTGATCCGCGCCGGGCGATATTACATACGGTTGCCTCGCTCGCCCTCACACGTCATCTAGGGGCAAACTTCATTAAGGCGATGCTCTGCTGTTGTACAGCAGAACAGGAAACACACCACAGCAGCGAAGCACACTAGTAACGGTGAACACTATTGATGTGGCCAGCAGATCAGATCTCATTTCGACACACCGCTCTTACTCCCAATATCTAACTTTTTCAGCGAAATCTGACATGGACACAGAACAATAGAAGTAGAGCGAAAGAGAGAGACAAAGAGAGAGAGAGATACAGTAAAAGAGATATAGATATGCAGTGTATATAGATAGGGGGATAGGTACAGGAGAGAGAGAGAGAGAGAGAGAGAGAGAGAGAGAGAGACATTGCTGTCAGTAGGGGGCTTGCCTTAGAGGGAAAATGTCAGCACTGTTGATGAGAAGGAGGTCTTGATGTCACAATGATAGGTTTCTGTAATGTGCACCGTAATTCATGTTAGTGCATGGTGTGTCTATGTGTATATATTTCTAGGAGAGAAACATAGCTGTAAGCAGGCTCATATTTTTGTGGTTGAGCCAGGCCAGTTCAAAAGCTTGAAATACCATATATGGTTGTATACTATGTAGCTCATTTCCCCTCCACATTAAAACTTGATTTAGCTACTTCATTCAACGTGAAAACGTCAAAAACTTGTAGATTTATTTTCAAAGAGGGCAATCATTGATATGTTTCTTCTCAATTGTCTCTCCGTCGGCCTTTAGCTCGATCGGGACAGAGACAGAGAGAGATACATCGCTAACATTTAAACCCTCATTTAATGCCCTTGCAGATAAAAAAAATTCATAAGACGTATTGAATCAGGGTGGAAATCCCAAAATATATGCAAATTGATCAATCAGGGATTAAAAGCGTCATTGTGCATGTCAATAAGGGATGGTGGTGGCTTGACGGTGTCATATTGACTTTTACGTATTAATACTCAGTGTCCTACTGGACCATCAGACTGATTGTTTGGAATGTAAATGATGCTACTTACGGCTCTGGTGACTGATGGCTTGAATTCCAATGAATCAATTGCTTCATCAATTTCCCTAATTCAGATCAAATGTCTCCTGAGTGCACACTCTTCTTTCCGTGGTATTAGGATAAACAAATGCTTTGGAAGTCATTTTCATCAATCTCATGTAAATGCCAATACGCCTTACGGGCCCAGTCCAGGTTAAGGTCGTAATGGCTTGTGTGTGTTGGTGTGTGTGTGTGTGGATAAGTAAGATGACGTGAATATTGTTGTTGAACGTGATGAAGGCCTTGTTTTGGGTCTTTTGGGTTCTTCAGCGTGTGTGTGTGTGTGCGAACGTGTGTGTGTGCGAACGTGTGTGTGTGTGTGTGTGTGTGTGTGTGTGTGTGAACGTGTGCTTGCACGTGTTGTCTAGCGCATGCCCACGTTGCTAGTGCCACCGCTCTTACCGAAAGTAGTAAAACATCAAGATGACAATGACATGCCCCGTTGTCATGTCTCCAAACTCAACGGCCTTCGTCTTTCGTCGCTATGTATACCAATATGTTTGCTCTGTCTCCTCCCACCCTAAGTCAAGGACAGGCTAGCTTCCTGTCGTCTGATGTTACTCGCCTGTATAACGTGTTTATGACAGGCCATGTGATCCTCTATGTGATGACAGCTATCCCACATTACCTGGCCTGACGTGTCCTGCCCTGTTGTGATGTATACACGTCGGTCGATCTCAAAACCCTGGCTGCCTGCCATCAAAGACCTCACCGCACGACAAGCCTTGTCGTTTATACAAAATAAAATCAAGTATTCATAAGTAGCCTGTAATGGGATATTGGCTGACAGATTTAATAATTCAGTTTTGCTGAGGCTTAACTGACATTAGTTTGATAGCAAATGGTCGCCTTGGTAAAGAATTAATCAGAGACAATGCGAGGAGCGAGAAGATGGACATAATTATGCCTACTTCATTTACTTGAGGTCGCCACAAATTAAAAGCTAGTTATCTAAAGAGTGATTGGCCATTTAAGCGTGCTAAAGGTACTGTAATTTGATTTATGAATGTGATCCTGCCCAACCCCTTATTTCATACATGAATGTTTCAGTGGGAGCAATTATGCATTGTGCCACTACTCTTCATACCTCTATTATCCAGGCGGAATATCTTTGTCAGAGGGTGTGTAATGGTATTGCTAAATAGTCTATAATGGCCAAATGAGACCTTCTCTTAACACCCATTATTAGCTTGCCCTTTTCTTCAAATTGAACTTCTTTTTTTGAAATAATTGCCTTTGACTAGATTAATGACAAGGATAATCGAAGACGGTATGCAGGAACAGAGATGTTGTCATGTACGGCATCAATCTTGTGATCTCGCCTCATCGTTGACGTGTCATTTATATTGTCCTTCTTTTGTCGCATTGTGAGAACTGCCACCTGGCAGTCTGAATTCCAAGGGATAGTGGAAGTGTATGGATGACCCAGCTCTCAGGCTTTTCCTAGGCATGTTGTACTTTCAATTGTATTCACAAACACATTTCAATACCGTGAGTGGATATAGTATTGCTATATTGCTATGTTTGGAGGATTGTATTGGTCTTTCATATCAGTTTACCTGTTTTTATTGTGTTGTATATTATTTGTAAAGTATATAAAGTATATTTGTTAGCTTCGGTAACACTTTATTTGGATAGTCCATCTGAAGATGCTCAACAGACAATAATCTTCAACTAACTAGCTACTAACCCTAACCTTAGCTCTAACCCTAACCTTAAACATAATCCTAACCCTAATTTAACCCTTACCCTAACCCTTATTCTAAACTTAATCCTAACCGTAACCTTAGCACGCAGTTGCTTATCAACAGATAGTTTGATGATAGTATGGCCGTCTGTAGAGCATCTACAGATGGAAAATCTGGACTATCCAAATCAAGTTTGACCTTAGTAAAAGCTATCACTAAAAAGGAATAACCTTATAATTATGACCTATGTATACTATGCATAAATGTAGTGTTCAAAACATTTACCTCAATCCCAAGGGGTCATTTTTTATTTCTGGTTGTAATTAGCTTTATTTCCTTTTCTTGAGTCTTGAGTTCTGTTATCATAAATCTAGGTATAATTGTTCATTTTTTACCGTCCGGCTTGAAATAATCTAGAATTTGAACTTTTAATAAACACTAACATTATGTCTAAATTGTTTGCACTATATGGTGTGGATTATTCGGTCATGGGTGGACGGTCAGCAAGCTCAGCCTGAGAACGCTGAGAGCAAAGCAGTGAAGCGGCATACACCAGGGCTCGACAAATGCTTACCGGTCGTGAACTACATCGATCTGTGGTATAATTCTCTATGAAATTGATGTATGAGGGCAGCCATTGACAGAAAGGGTAAAGACCACTTTGAGATGTCCCCTGTGAATAAGTATGATGGAAAATAGATTGTTGAAGAAGATTTATGTTTGTTCTCCCCTGCCACTGAGCTGCCCCCCCCCCCTCATCCTCTTCTCTGTCTTCGTAGGAGAACCCTTTTTGGTTCCATGTTGTACGCTCTGTGGAAAGGGGTTCTACCTGGAACCAAAATGGTTTTACCTGGAACCAAAAAGTGTTATTTAAAGAATTATCCTATAGGGTCAGCCGAATAACCCTTTTAGGTTCTAGATAGCACCTTTTTTTCAGAGTGTACACTAAGCATTGTTGTTTTTTGATTGATGGTCCCTTTTCGTGACAAACGTGTGAACATGTATTGGGTCTTGTGGGTACTTTTTGTTTCATGCTCTAAGTATCCCTAAGACATTCAGCAGTTCCCGTGAACAGTGTACCAGTGCATTTCTGACTATGTGTAACGGATGTGAAACGGCTAGCTTAGTTAGCGTGGGCGCTAAATAGTGTTTCAATCAGTGACGTCACTTGCTCTGAGACCTTGAAGTAGTAGTTCCCCTTGCTCTGCAAGGGCCGCGGCTTTTGTGGAGCGATGGGTAACGATGCTTCGTGGGTGTCAGTTGTTGTGCAGAAGGTCCCTAGTTCGCGCCCGGGTATGGGCGAGGGGACGGTCTAAAGTTATACTGTTACATTGATGCTGTTGACCCGGATCACTGGTTGCTGCGGAAAAAGGAGGAAGGTCAAAAGGGGGGTGAGTGTAACGGATGTGAAACGGCTAGTTTAGTTAGCAGTGTGCGCTAAATAGCGTTTCAATTGGTGACGTCACTTGCTCTGAGACCTTGAAGTAGTAGTTCCCCTTGCTCTGCAAGGGCCGCGGCTTTTGTGGAGCGATGGGTAACGATGCTTCGAGGGTGACTGTTGATGTGTGCAGAAGGTCCCTGGTTCGCGCCCGGGTATGGGCGAGGGGACGGTTTAAAATTATACTGTTACATATGCAAACAGAATTTCCTGTGTGAGAGAACCCACATGACAAGAGACCAGGGTAGGGTATGCAGCCAGGGTATGCAGCCAGAGGCTTTTTAATAAGTAAGTGTTATAGTTATGGTGTTATCATGTAAATAAATCATTTCAACCAGATAGTCACAGTTATAATGTACAGTACATGACCATGTTCTGCTGCTTAATTAAAAAATGTGTGCCTAAAAGACATGGAGATGTTTGAAATGTTTTCAAATTGTTGGTTATTTTTGTCGTCAAATTGATTAATGCATTGTGTAGATGTACAGTGGGTGAGAAGAACCCAATGTACTGTACAGTACTATTTATACAGTAGTCACTGACAAATGTGTACTTTAGATTGTTGTCTTTAGTGTTAAATATTTGTGCATACTACGCATAATTTCATTAATTTACCCTTTTTTTCTCTGCTCTTTTCTGTTAGAGGTATTGTGTTTGAATGGGAAGGAACATATTTAACAGGTTAACTTTGTGAAAGTGTGTGAGGCTAACTCCTAGCCTGTTCTGGCTCCTTTATGGCTCTCTATTGTCGGCCTGCCAACAGTGTAATCAGATAATACCACTGAGAGGTCAAAAGCACTGCAAGCTTTTGCTTCAGATTTCTGTCACCTTTTACAAAAAAAGAAAAAAAAAAAGAGAAGAAAAATCAAACCCAAACTTGAAAGCTTGATGCAAGAGCCTATCTCTCTGAAATATATTATTAGTAGAATAGGCTGTGGTACGGCCTGAGCATCAAGTTACCTACAAAGACAATGCGTTATGCATCAAAAGATACTACTGTATATGTTTTTGGCATACACATGAGTTATGTCCATTTTTAAAATCTAAAGGAAGATAAATGAATGATGGAGTGTATCTAACAAAATGAAAACGTCTTCAAATCGATGACTGTTCCAGTCTGAGGTTGTGACCATTTCAGTTCCTTGTCTTTTTATTTTGCATTTTGAGTGCTGACCTTAAGTGGCCACTGCTGGAAGGTGTGTAACGGTAAACTCCGTCCCCCTCATCACCAGGTTCCAGGTATTACCATGGAGAGTGGCTTAGTCCTCTTCTGTCATATTCTGTGGGACCAACCCACGAGGGATTGGGGTGCGGCCAATCAAAAAATGTACGGTCTACAATCAAGTTGAACTCAAAGGGCATGACGGGGAAATATAGAACTGCCGTCATGTTCGTCTTAACCCTGGTGTCTTAGCTTCTTGTGTGAGCTCTGACTTCAGAACTCCCCAAAGTCTTCCCATGCTGCTGCCCTGGCAGGGATCCTCTCCTTGTGTAACCTTATTTTACATTATGCTCGAATGAAAACATCACCTTGTAGCTTCTCCCCAAGTTTAAACAGGACAAAACTAGTATCAATTAGGCGCTGGAAAATGTTTCTACAGATGATGTATTCGAAAGCGAGACCTCTGTGTGTCTTTCTTTCATCAGGTTGCCAGAGGAGGGAAAGGGCTCTGCCTTGTTGATGATTGGCTTGGCAATCATTCGGAAACAGCTGGTGTCACCAACCGAATACACGGACTGGATGGAGTACATATTTCATGTCATTATACCTATTCATGTCATTATACCAAACTTATTTTATAGTGGGGTAATTTAGCTCATCTAAGTACCCCTGTAATGAAACACTGAAAACATTGAAACTGTATACTCTTTGAGCCCAAATGTCAAAAAGTCACAGCCCAATGAGATTGACAGATATTGTACCCATTCAAACACAAACCAAAACAATTTCCAGAATGTATGGCACTATCCCATTAGTATTCATCGATCCTAATACTCAATAAAACACGCATTATTTGTTATGAGGTCATGGTGGATGTTAAAGGGGGAACGTATGTCTATGACCCGCACTACTAATCGAGTCACACACTTTGTACATGTCCCATTATGAATATATTATTGGGTACACAGTATACACTTGAAAAAAGACACGCGTTAAGAAGTTGGCCTGTGTCTTGGTGCTCGTGTTCTGTGGGAGTAGTGCAAAGTACATTTAATTTAATCTGTTTGAGCTGTGAATACAGCTGCCATCAATATTGAGCTTTTGTGCTTCGGCGTATCTCATCCCCTTTATTCTGTGTTATTCTTGGTGTTCTACGCTCTGTCCCTAAACCCCTGCACCTGCCTGTAACCATCACCTGTTTGACCTGATGCTGATAAGAGAGGTGACTGAGGGACAGTGAGGAAGTCCAGGTGATGAGACGATCTGTCACACACACCCATCATCTTATGCACCAGTGTAACCTTAGACTTCTGTGAGACACGGGGGGGGGGGGGGGGGGGTGGAGCAGCATCCTTAGCGACTGGGCCCTCTGGAAGAACCTTTCTATCTTTCCTAGAGAAGAGATGACACCGCCGAGATCTTTGCTTCAGATTTTGTTGTCTTCCCCAAGCACTTAATGTGATCAGAGAATTAAAATTTCAGCGAGTCATTTAATGAAAGCCCCGAGCCACATGACCGGTGACACCAAGCTAGGGTTTCCTACAAGTCATATCTGCTGCATTCACATTGCAATCCTTCCTTTCTTTTTGTTCCTATCTGAACGCCCCATTCCCTTCACCCCTCCCTCCTTCCAATCCCGTCGTTGTTTAATGTGATCAGGTCGATTTATTATGGGCCATGAGGTCGTTGCGATGTTCTGTAATTGGAGGGGCCGCTGAATTGTATTAATAAGTCCGTAGCACAGTAAACTAGAGCATTTACATTTCATTTCTTTTATTGCGCCGCTGTTCATTTCATTTGTAATGAAGCTCTCGTTATGATGGAGGGCATATTTTAATGATCTTTAAATAAGATGAACGAATGTTGCCCTTGACCTGACAGAATTGTTTGATGATATCTGATTTTCTCCCCCTTTGTGTTATTAATTGTAAGACACAGAGTGTTGGAAAAGCATGGGGCTGAACACAGACATTATAAGGACATTATTCAAGCATGTTTTAGCTGATTTAAGGCAGAGGATTAGCCGATCATCACCTCCATCCATCCCTTTCTGTCGTTCCCTGAAAAAAACCATCCCTCCCTCCTTCAATTCTTCCTACTGTCGTTTTATTTTCTCATTTAGCGTAATGAATCAAATAGAGTGAGCTTGTTATGAGCTTTAGTGATTGGATGATCAGTGTTTCAGACCAATCATAAAGCAGCACAGTGCATCGTCAAGCAACTTTGCTCTGCCAAGCCACTTCACACTGGAAAATGGTCCGCAAACAAATAATTCACACTCTACACTTGTATCACTTCGATAGTAGTCTGCAGATGCACTTTGCTAATTTGCAAGCAGTGTTGAACACTCCTTAATGGAAAAAACATCAGTTCCAAAAGTTTTGGGAGATGCTATGAATACGGTTCTAACAATGGTTCTAATGGTGATGATAAATGCTAGCTACTAAGATTCCTACGAGGCGTACAAGCTTCTGTATAGGTATGTCTGGTTAGTATCTCGGTACCTCGATATCTGTGGTTGAATCTTAATTGCATCTCCTTGATTCTTTGAGTTCACTCTCCTCCCCTCCTTCTCAAATCCCATTGGACGATAAGGTCAGCCCCTCTGACCTCATCCGATGGGTTTTGAGAAGGAGGGGAGGAGAGAGGAACTTGAGGAATCAAGGAGATGCAATTGTTATTTTCTCTCCGTCCATATCAACAACCTCGTTTGTTAACGGGAGCGAAAGAGAGCATAATGTGAGGAGGAACGATGAGGTGAGCTGGTATTGTAAGATCAACTGGAAACAGATAATATTGGTTACATCAAGCTGTGCATTTTATGAATGCATGTCTCTGTTTCTTCATGTCTGGACCTGTGTGTCTGTGTCTGTGTGTCTGTGCATGTACTGTATGTCTGTGTCAGTGTGAAGTTGTCTGTGTGTCTGTATCTATGCGTCTGTGTCAGTGCTTTTGTTTCTGCGTCTGGGTCAGTGTGCATCTGTCTGTGTGTCTCTGTCTCTGTGTCAGTGTGCATTTGTCTGTGTGCCCGTATCTGTGTGTCAGGGGCTTAAGATACTTTGTCTCATTAATGAGAGGCGTTCAGGTCTCCACTGGGACCTGTGGAAGATAATCTTCTCGTGTTTTGCTATGAAAGCGCTTCTGACCGTAACCGAAGAAACTCACTCAAACCGACGGAGGGCCCGTCTGAATTATTCAGCGTTTACAATCAATTTTACCCCCCAAAACCCCCCACACCTTCCAACCTCACGCCACACACCCCACCTCCCATCATGGGAATGTTGACAATTCCCTGCACATGAGATAGTGTGTGTGTGTGTGTGTGTGTGTGTGTGTGCGTCACAAGTTTCATTAGTGTGATATTCAAGAGAACTGTTGTATTTTTTGTTTGAGGACATTTGTGAAGTGTTTAAATTAGCGTCTCTACGTGGCTATTCCTCATGAAACTAAAACAAGACCATGATGTTTTGGATTTTCACAAAGTGTAATCCATAGAAGGGTCCTTTGGAAGATATGTTGACATGTTTTTGACATTTGTATCTAAATGGATAATTGAGAAATAATGAATCAATATTTATGACATTTTGGCCTTACACTGGCCACCTTTAAGACTATAATGTTTCATTTGTAGATGCTACAAAGCAAACATTGGAGTCATATGGAGCTTTACCGCTTGCTCTGTAATTTCAGTACTATTTTTATTTTAATAACAATTTTCTTACATTTCATTTATGAATATTGAAAAATATGAACTTGAAAATATACCCCTTTTTATTTGGCGCATTTGTAAAATATAATGTTAAACATAATGTACAATTAGGAATATCAACGTCCCGGAGTGGGTTCTCGGCTACTTTGAGTTATTATCCAATTTGTAAGCATTACCAACAATGAATGTGAAAATGGATTCAAAATGGTCGCCTTCTGCTGGTGATTTGCAGGATGTGCAATGACACAAACATAAGGAGGGCTGTGATTGGTTACATTGCCTACTATGCCAATTGCTCTGTATAAAACTCTAAATCTAGCAGAGATCCCACGCTGGAACTTCGATATGCCCTTAGAGTATTACGCTCAACAATACATAGAACATATTCAAAATTCACACATATATTCTTTAATATTCATAAATTGTATGAAAATTATTCAAATCAAAATACTAACCATATTACAGAGCAAGCGGTAAAGCTTCATATGACACCAACGTTTGCTTTGTAGCAGTACAGCACCGTTGAGGAATTTAGGGATAAGTGCCTTGCTCAAGGGCACATCAACAGATTTTTCACCTTGTCCACTCAGGTATTTGAACCAGCAACCTTTTGGTTACTGGCGCAATGCTCTAACCACTAGGATACCTGCCACCCTTTGAAACCTATAGATGAAACATGGAGTCTTAAAGGAGACTTTTGTAAGGCCAAAAATGTCATAAATATATAAATATGTCATTTATGCTTTTAAATACAAATGTCAAACATATGTCAGCAATCCTTCCTCCAAAGGACCCTTCTATGGATAGAATTTTGTGAAAAACCCAAACATCCTGGTCATAATTTCATGAGGAATCAATCTACAGTCTCTGTGGCTGTGTTTCTCTGTCCCTCTTACATTTCCTCTTCGTTCACTCTCTAATTCTCTCTCCACAACTCTGCTAGGCCCTGAAAAACACTCTCTGTCGATTTGATTTAGGACGAAAAAAAGAGGGTGTTTTGTTCATTGCACATTAATAACTAGGCTTTTCTCTCTCTCTGTGTGTGTGTGTGTGTGTGTGTGTGTGTGTGTGTGTGTGTGTGTGCGCCCGTGTATGTGTGTACATATGTGCGTGTGTGAGTACGCACCTGTTTATGTGCGTGTTTGTGTACACATGCGTGCGTGTGTGTGGGGGAGAGTGTATCAGCTTTCCAGTGGTATGATTCAGTTCTGACAGGAGTTAGCTATATTATTCTGTACAATAAGCTGCTGTATAATACTGATGTGGATTACCTCAATTGCAGGTGATAATAGACAGGCAGTGGAGCAGACAGGCCGATACAGGACACCCACTCCTGTGTGGGAAGCCATATTAATTATTTCTTGTGTGCCTGTCGACTGTCCATCAGAGTGGAGGCCAGAGGCCCGGGGGTATGTACTAGGGGGGTGGTAGGGAAGTGGTTACGTTTTGGGAGTGATAAGCTTGTGATTCATTCACTATCGTTTCATCAGGTGATGGATAGACTGTTTGTGTGTGTGTGTGTGTCTGTGTACGCATGCATGTGTGTGCGCATCTGCACACACTCCTGCGTGTGTTTGTGTGTATGTACCGGTCACAGATACCTCTGATATGCCCCATCGAGCAGGAGGCCTTTGCTATGCGTAATGCAATGCAGTATGCAGGATTCTTTGTCAATGCTGGAATCATGGAGGAATGTGATACCTGGTTTAAGCATGATTAAATTGACACCCCATAGAGTGTCTCGGATACGTTTTTGTGCTCTTGATACTGCGGTCGGCGGCTTATTCAACACTGCTGCCTGTCTCACATTCGTTCAGAGTTTCAGCTGTCATGCTGACATTGCATTGCAATTATAGAGAGTAAGAGGGCGAATGCATTAAGCTCTGTGGGCAGAATATCAGAACAGAGCCGCTCTCCTGCCTCCACTTTGGGATAAGTTTCCCTTTGATGCTAAAGAGCACAGATAACGCAGAAATCAGCCAAATGAGGTGTAGCGGTCCTGATTCTGTGGGTGTGTCCAGAATGGCACCCTGTTCCCTACTTCTGACCTGAGCCCTATGGGCCCTGGTCAAAAGTAGTCACTATTTAGGGAATAGGGTGGCATTTAGGACACACATTCTATTCTGGTTATTCAAGGAATCTCCCAAAACAGGCCTGCTGCTGTACAGCAAGCACTTGGCGCGTACACGGGGCAGACTTCCAAGCCGTTCCTCTACATACTCATCTGTGGACCTCCAAAGGACTCAAAGGTTAAGGCTGGCTTCCTGAACATCTGCTCCTAACATCAAAGCTCTCTGGGCTATTTAAGTGTTTAGTGGCTCCAGGGCTTGGAAATTATGACCAGCATGTTCCTCCATGCTATATTTATTATTTACATAATAATGATGCTGCGATTGTTTATTTTCACTTTGTTCTTTTCCCCTCTTTCCGGATGCACGGCCCCCAGAACAACCACATTTATCAAATGTGTCGTCAACAAAACTGAAATGAGAAATCATTTACTTTGTCAGGCATTTGTATGGTTTTGAGCTTGTCAATGACTGTGTGACCGTGTGTTTGTGCGTGTGTTGCCCAGGTTGAGTAGAATGGCAGGTCTATCCCCAATCAGGTCACCATGTTTCCGTGATGGTTTTATTATTGTCAGATAAACAGGCAGCCAGAATGAGACTAGAACCTGGGAGAGAGAGAGAGAGAGAGAGAGAGAGAGAGAGAGAGAGAGAGAGAGAGAGAGAGGGAGGGAGAGAGAGAGAGAGAGGGAGGGAGAGAGAGAGAGGGAGAGAGAGAGAGAGAGAGAGAGAGAGAGAGAGAGAGAGAGAGAGAGAGAGAGAGAGAGAGAGAGAGAGAGAGAGCAGCCACAAAGAGAAGCTTTGTTTATGGCCTTCATTCTTGGCCACACACAAGGCTTAGCAAGAGAGCATTTCCTGTACTGATTCATTCCCCCTTCTGTCGTTTGCGTAACTTGTGCCTCTATTAACAAAAGGGGGGGGGGGAAATCTAAATCTTTCTGTGGCTAAACTTGTTTTTCCATTGACCTTCCCATGTTGCATGTTCAGGATGAGATCCATTTAAGTGTCGACCCATTAGTTATGACTTAGTCACCTTAGCTTATTGGAAGGTAACTTACAGATGTAGCTGTAGGTAATGACATTTTCAGTGTTGTGTCTTCGCTTTCCATTTCCTCTTCCCTTCCCACTATTATGAGTTATGAAGTGGGATCTGTGTTAGCGCCTTGTGCTAATTGAAAGGTGGCCTTGATGTGTGCCTGCAGTTTGTGAGATCTCACAGCATCTGGTTTGCCGAAACCAGGCCAGGATTCAATCTAAGTTATAGGGCAGGGCACTTTAACAAGCCTTTAAAGGTCCTTTGCGTTTGAGCTGACATGCACAGCGTTTACAATGAATGCGATCTATGTATGAGAACGTC
This sequence comes from Oncorhynchus clarkii lewisi, assembly GCF_045791955.1. NCBI lineage: Eukaryota > Metazoa > Chordata > Actinopteri > Salmoniformes > Salmonidae > Oncorhynchus > Oncorhynchus clarkii. The sequence goes on from NC_092149.1 coordinate 36,741,553, forward strand.
AGGGGACGTTGTCGGCTGTGGTGACCTATGCTATAATGCGCCTCGGATTGAATCCGGGCCTAAGTGTTAAGCATTTTGACACTTTGCCATATATTAAATCTGCACACTTTTGTATCTCCACCAGGAGTCTCACAGCAAAACATAATAAACTGGAGCCCTGAGAGCCAGCAGGTGGTCTCGCTGGTGCTACATAGCAGCCCATTCTCCCGTCCTAGTGGACAAAACTGTGTACAGTTACATAATTATTATGTACAGTGTGCAGGTTACATGGCGTCTTTTCAACCAAAAAAACAATTTACAACAGGAAAATGATGAATGAATGAAAAATGTCAGTAAGACCTCACCTGTCATGTTTTTCCAACTGGGCAGCCTGGTCTCATAGACTAGACGAAACATAGTAAAACGTAAATCAGGGACACACAGAAGAAATATGGAAAGCATATGCATAACCATGGTAGCAATTTAAAGGGCACAGTTTGGAGATTACGGGGAAATTATTAGACTAAAGATGGGGACACAACAGTTCACCTGACACAATACTGAATCCAAACATTACAATGTGGATTTTATGTGCATTTTACATGTATTGTGCTTTTCTCCGCATTTGCTGATACTCCGCATACTTTCAGTAACATGATTAGAGTATTCTTTGGGGTAGGTGTAACATAAGACAAAAAAAATGACAAGAGTTTGAGTGAGAGGTCTAACTGGTGTTTCCAAGTGGCCACACCTCTCAAGTGTTCCCAAGTCATTTCAATGCACTTTTATGACTCAAAGAAAAGCCTTCAAATATAAGGTGCTTTTTTGAGCTCTCCGAGGAACTAGAGCAAGAGCATTTGTAGATGCTTTGTTTGGAACAGAGCCCTTCATCCGGGCCTTTGCACAAACAATAGCAGTAATTGTGTAATCTGAAAACAGTCCATTATAAATTGCAATGTGGGTCAGGTGGGCATAATTTGAAAGCTTGTTCTATTGCCAACATGACTAGCTAAAATATAAAATATAATCTTACAGTGTCAAGCCTTCACAAGGCAATTCAGAGAAGCAGGTCGTAATTGTGGTGCGCAGAGAACAGAGTCAACTGCAAATCGTCTTTACAATACAACAAACATAGACTCATTCTGTTCAGGAGAACCCGAGCTAGCGTTAGCGTTAGCCACCTAGCTAACGTTAGCCACCTAGCTAGCGTTAGCCACCTAGCTAACGTTAGCCACAAGAAATTGGAATTTGTAATATATGATACGTACTTCAAATGTGTAACATTTTGTACGGATTGCAATTAGTACGGTAACATATCATACTAAATGTATCATGGACATCCACAAATTAATACATACAATACCAAACGTACATATCATACTAGAGATTTACATTTACTATGTTACGTCTACCCCTGCATCCAGGTTGAGCTGGGATGTAATGATCAATGTGGGGACTTGATGGACAGTGTGGTCACATTTGCCTAACAGCCCTGCTACAAGAGTGAATGTGCTTTATTAGCTGAGATGATGATGACACGTGCAGCCCATGCATCCCTGGGGTGGCTCTCTATATTTGGGCCCAGGCTGTGTGACAGCACCACAGCAGCCTCTCTCTCTCTCTCTCTCTCTCTCTCTCTCTTCGTGTGTGGGCCTGCTTGTTTTGTCATATTTTTCAAAGTGTTTAGGAATCATCTGCAACACTAACCTCAGCATGTCCTCTGGCGAGTAGCACATAAAGAAAACACACATTTACAAGGCCACGAAAGATGCCCCTGTTCTGTTTAGGGGTAAACACACGCACATACACAAATGCACATCGCACAAAAAACGTATATACACTGCTTGCAGTTTTGAGTTTCTTGATTTGATTCATGTCAATGGATTATGATTGGTACAGTTGTAAGTAAAAAATGGTTGTGCAGATTGCATTTCTCCTAAATTCCAATGAAAATAGCACAGTAAGTGACCCAATGGAGATTGACAATGTTACTGATGTTATGATCTATCCCACTTTTTGTGTATGAATACTTTATACTCAGTGTCTGCTTGAAGTTTATCTTACTTGGCACATGTTGGTCAGTATCTTTCACATCCACATATTGTAGCCTACTATGTTGAAAATATGCAATGGTTGGCCCAGTGTCAGCAACTCTCCTTTCCTCTCCTCCCCTCTCGTCCCAGATGCCCTCTCCTAGGTATCGTTGAGATGAACACCTGAGACCGTTTCCATATGATGCACAGTGGCATTTGGGGAGAAAAGCCAGAAACAAGGCGGACTGTCTCACTAATGGGACACTTAGCCGTCTGGGCTTATGTCATCCTGTCCCAGCACGGAGCATCCAATAGCCTTGCCTCCCCTCGCCTCCCCTATCTCAGCCATCCAGCCCCACGGCACGCGGATCGATCCTGCGGCCAGCAACCCTGCCGGCGGTCACGGCTCAGGCAACCGGAGATGTCAAGGCCCTGAGGTGTCCCCCTCATCGTCTACGAACTCCCCCACACACAACCCACCACACCCTGCCACTCTTGGCCCGACCTTGACCTAAGTCCGGATAACCTAGGTCCAGTACTTTGTTGAATTGAGTTGGGATTGTGACAGAATAGCTAGCTAAGATTGTTTCAGACCCACTGGGAACAGACATTAGTTCAGCATCTAGTTCCCATTTATCTTTGGTTGAGTTTTCAACCAACGTGAAATCAACATGAAATCAACCAAACATTTCACCCTGTCATTGGATTTAGGTAAACATTTGGGTGGGAAAAAATGACATTCCACATTCATTCAATGTCATCACATTACATTTTTGGGTTGAAATGACATCAACCAGTTTTTGCCCAGTGGGGAGTAACTTGTCTTGAGTGCAGACTATACTTCCAAATTCTCTTCCAAATCTGGATGAATCAACACTTCAGTAGATTTGCTGTTTTATCTTGATGCGGAACAGAGAGGCATACTAACACCAACAACGCGTATGGCTGTACTTTATCGACAAATATGTTTAACACAAGCCGCTTATTCACCAACACTCATAAAAGGTGTGTCGTCGTGGAACAGCTTGGCTCAGTTGAGTCATGACGTCTCATGTTGCATGGGGACTCTTGGCCCTACTGTGAACCACGATCTGTGAAAGGGGATGTGTTCAAGCGGAACCTCCACCTCTTCCCATCATCTTCATCTAATATTGACGCTCTGTCTTCTGAGCAAAGCCTCTATAGCGAGGGGGCTGAATTAAAACAATGCGGGCGATACTGGTGCTCATATGCATAAGGCCTGATGAGAAAGGAGAGGGCTTCCTCGAAATGACCAAGCATGGCTTGCTTGGTGTTGCATGTCAGCTATGATCAAACAATCCCCATCCATACGTAATATCACAGAGGTGCATGGCCAATGACAGCGGAACACAATACAGGACTATGGCTGGCGGTAGAAGACCTGACATAGAGTCACATGGAACGTGCATGAGTTCAGGTGTCACGATGAAGAACGAAACTCCCAGGATCCACTTTATTTATTTAAGTGTGACCTTAAAATAAACTACTGAAATAGGGCTGCAGTACATCCCAAGTCAGAGAGATCAGCGACACGCACACACACACACGCACACACACGCGTGCACACACGCACACACACACACACACAGACACGCGCGCGCACACACGCACACACACACACACACACGCGCGCGCGCACACACACACACACACACACACACACACACACACACACACACACACACACACAGTGTACTCGTGGAGCACACCTAAGAAATACAGGATACGAAGCGTTGATAGACTGCAAGTCTTGAAGTTTGTTATCATCTGGACAGAATACCAAAGCAGTTATTGTGGGGGGGAAAGGAGGCTGATGCTATAACAGTGTTGTTTAGAAAAATAGAACCAGACACAAAACGTGTGGTGAAGGCAGGCAAGTCTTTTCTTTTCAGTTGTGTTGTATTTTAATATCTCCATTATGCAAAGCTTACTAAAACACTGTGTGTGGTCCTGGCCTCTTCCATCTGGCCACGGTGGCCACTTTGTTGACTTTTGACTTCGCTCTTCAACATTGGCCAGTGTTGCTTATAATAAAGCCGCGTTACAAAAACATTTAGGAGCCCTGACATGCAATGACAAGTTCCAATATCAACAAGGAGATATGACAACAAGGGCACCCAAAGCTCCCCTCGCTATTGCACGCATAAACAAACATTAACAAATGAAATGAAGTTTACTGCGACTTTATGGGGTCTATATTTCGTCATTCTATTTCGGGGATGACTTTATAAACCTAGGAAATTCCCTGAGAGAGAAAGAGTCATTGGCATAGGTGTTTTGGGGGGGGGGGGGGGGGGTCTACTGTGTCTGAGTACTTGAGTGACAATGGATCTTACTTTGACTACACCGTATTTATCACTAAGAACATACAATAAGTCAGTTGCTTACAGAGCTTATTCTCTTCAACCCCGGTGAGTAAGGCCACACAGAGGAGAAAATGAGCAGGTTTAAAACAGCTCAGACAAGAGTCCAGTGAGTCCTTTACTTACGAATGACAGGTATGCTATTGTGGTTTCAGTTTGGCATTTACTGTATGTGGGGCATGGTGAGTACTAAAATAATCACTAATCATATTTCTGCTTTTTTTTGCAAAACAGCCCGTAATGCTATGAGTGTCAAAAGGCATCAAAAGGTTTTTACGACACCTAAACTGACACACCGGGCAATGAATTCTGGTGTTATAATTCCACATTCTTTATGTCCTATGTAAGAATGAGCCTGGATGGCTTGGTGCCATACACTCGTGTCTCTCTCGCTCTCTCACTCTCTCGCTCACTCGCTCACTCACTCACTCACTCACTCACTCACTCACTCACTCACTCACTCACTCATTCACTCACTCACTCACTCACTCACTCACTCACTCACTCACTAATGGCTTTAGCATCCATCCCTCTCTCGCAGTACAAACTTTGAGCCCATACCGTCTCCCCTCTGGAGACAACCAGGGGAGAGAAATATCAGTGTTGTGGGTGCTAATCATGTCGAGTGGTTTAAGCTTTTATAAACAATGTGTAAAAATTAGGCCATGCTAACAATCTGGTAATTCAGTAGCTGCCGCAGAGCTGCCACTATTCCATTCGGGGCAGGGATTATGAATGTGTCTGCGAAGCCGTTGCCCTCTTAATGTGGGGCCCATGATATTACAGCTGCTCACAATTAAAAAGGACTACCTTCCACCCGCAAAAGCTCCGCCAACGTAAATAAACGGTGGGACAACGGAGGTGGGGCATGGTAAGCGCTGCAATAACACGGCTGATTTGGACATCTGGTGTCGTACGAGAAACGTCTCTTCCAAGATTTTGATGTAATGAATGAATGAATGAATGGGTCTTCGCCCGGGCCTGATGAGCTCACTGTATCAGGCCGCTTCCATAGAAATATAAAACAATACAATGGGATTATCAGTTCTAGTCATTCTATTTCTATGGCTGCATCCCTGCTCATTCTCAGGGGTGATCAGCAGGGCCGTGTTGTGGTGAGGTGATCTAGGTCAGAGTGGTGAGTGATGTGAGGTCTCACCTCAGTGTTAAACACCACCATACTGGAGCTGACCTGGTGCTGGTGCAGGCTCAATTTGAGTCACCTGCCTATGCTGTTAAAGGATATTCTGTTAAACAAGTACAATACGTCTATGTATGGACTATGTATGAGTAGATGTTTGAGAGTCTATCCTCTCCTCTCCTCTCCTCTCCTCTCCTCTCCTCTCCTCTCCTCTCCTCTCCTCTCTTCTCCTCTCCTCTCCTCTCCTCTCCTCTCCTCTCCTCTCCTCTCCTCTCCTCAGAGAATAGTGTTTGACCGAATGTGCATCAAGACATTGTTCAGTAATTGGAAGTGGTTGTCATGGAGTAACACCACTGACTCACAGGTCTCCATAAGACTTACATATTATACAATATTCCTATACAATGATTGGACGTGACCTCCGTACGAATCACCACTTTCTTTTTGCCTGAAGCATAAATTCAGTATTTTTACAGCACCTTTTCAACATAATGACCCCATACACTTTACTAATGATGCATAGCAATCCAATGGGTATAGTGACAAAGTCATCGTTGCCGAAACAATGGGAATATCCACTGTTTGACACCACTGCGTCCCCCACAGACGGTAATCAGTAATCAATCTGTCTGGATACATAGTTTGGTAACCTTGACTTTCTAGATAAAGTTGCAACTGTCAGAGAGAAAGGTCAGCTCCAGATGTTAATTAACCTGGAGGGGAATTAAGTAACTAGGGGTTTAGGCTTGACATTTAGCCAAGACACTAAGCCCATACATGGCACAGTGAGCATTATATATTTAGACTGCTATATCGTTTCCATGTGCTGGAAACAATGGGCCGAGCTGATACCAGTATGATACACTGTCTGATGGTGATTGATGCAATCCCTTCTTGAAACAGGTAATGAAACTGTGATATACTGGAATAACATGTTTCGCCTTTGTCATAATGATTTCTTAATGTACGCCTCTCACTATCTCAGTTCAACATATTTAGTGGTAGAACTTCTCTCAGTGTCTTTGTTTTCCTTTTTTACATTGATGAGGAAGATCATATCTAGATCGTGAGTGCCTCCTGCTGTGTGGAATGCTTTGTGAAGGTGCTTCTGGGGCACCTGTCCGGACTGGTACACAGGTGAGATATCCACACAGACCAACAGCATACAAAGCAGCAATGCTTAGGCTACACAGGGTATAAAGCAAGTATCCGACATTCTAGCGACTGTACGCTCTCACTTTAAACAAAGTACAACTTATACACTGTAGGCTTTATATATAAGGCATAAAGGGTTCATAAGCACGACAGAAATGCGTCACAAATCATAGACACCCTGTAGAGCAGAAGGTAAAGGAACACAGTGGCATGTAATCTAGGTGGGAAGAGGATAGATACAAACGTATAGTAAGGCTGAGCATCAACAATGATGTTATGTAACTGCCTCGTCAAAATTAAACAGAGTTAACTGTCTATAGTACTGATGTTTAAACCCTGATTGGCTCATATGAAAATGAAAAACACTCGCCACATGTAAGCTACAGGGTTTCCAGTGGTAATATTCACACTTGTTTTCCTTCAAGTTAGTGGTGGAGCATGGACATGAAAACTATTGAGGTTTACATTTTGTGGTTATTCTCATTTTTTTTTACCGGTTTTCAGTGGTGTAAAATATTTAAGTAAAATTACTTTAAAGTACTATTTTTACATATCTGTACTTTACTTTACTATTTGTATTATTTTACTTCACTACATTCCTGAAGAAAATCATGTACTTTTTACTCTATACATTTTCCCTGATCCCCCAAAAGTACTCGTTTTGACACTTAAGTATATTTTAGCAGTTACATTTCCTTTTGATACTTAAGTATATTTAAAACCAAATACTTTTAGACTTACTCAAGTAGGATTTTTGCTCGGTAACTTTCACTTTTCCTTGAGTCATTTTCCATTTCGGTGTCTTTATTTTTACTCAAGTATGACAACTGGGTACTTTTTCCACCACTGCCAGTTTTCCGGCATAATTTCATGAAAATTCAGTAACAGGCACGAGTCCTTCCTCCAAGAGGGCTTCTTGTCTAAATGCTCCTTACATCACACTCCAATGACGCCATTTCCAACGGTGTGTGTATGTGTGTGTACAAGCAAGTATGCATACATGCCTCAGTACCTACAACTGTTTGCATGCGTTTGTACGTGAGTGTATGTGCACGCGTTTACCTCTGGAACACACCGTGCACAGCCTTTGAGAGCTAATTCGGCGTGCAGGGCAGTATGGCCTCAATAGGGCGTGCGGGAGGGATGCACAGGAAGCCGCCAATTTACGTTGCCCAAACCTTCCCAAGCCGTTGGCCTGATCTGAAGCATGCTGTGGCTCAGCCGTCGCCCGCTGTCCCACTCATTTCACTTCTCATGGTCTGAAAACGAGCCTGTCATTAGTGGTTTTACCCTGTGACGTGGGGAGACAGGGGGAGAGGAGATAGCGGTTTGGAGAACCCCTCCCTCCTCCCTCCCCTCTCCCCCACGGCGCTACGTGTATGACCCTCGCATCGCCATCTGGTCTACATTGGGGACTGCCACTGTCATCTGCTCATAATTAGTGTCACCTGCACATTGCGCAGTGCGATAAACACTCAGAGTTACCAGCAGCGGGCCGGGGCGCGTGGCGGTGCTTGTTAAGACAGCCCCAGTGCTGGTGGGAAAGAGAGAACAGAGAAGGGAGAGATAGAGGGAGAAAGGAAGAGAGAACGCGGTCTCAGGGTGTAATGGAAAGGCTCAGGCCATCACACAGTGATTATATAATTATGTGCTTCCTCGCACGTTGCAACCCACAGACACAACTGACTGGTGAAAAGGACCATCTCCAAGCAGGCTGTGCATCTAACAGCGCCTCTCTGACCACGACCATGGCAGATAGGTTCAAGTCAGCAGACCTGACAGAGTGTCATGTCTGAGATGAAGTTTGGTGCCTGTTTTCTCAAGAGACATAAGTGTTTGTCTGAACTGAATTTCAGATATGTGGTAGTTTTGTCTATTTGTTTAAGTAGGCATTTGGGACTTCCATTTGAACTTTTGACTCAGGATGTATTTCAATTTTCAGTATCAGAACAAGCTTATCTGTGGAATACTGTTTGTGGAATATGGTTAAGAGTTAAGGCTTTTTTATCAAGGTGAATCTCATGATATTAGCTCACTGTCTCACATAATTCAATTTGTCCTCTTTCTACAATGTATTATCAAAGATCAAAATGCAACGGTCAAATTCCTACATTGTGGTCTCTCAAAATGCACAAATATTTTGTTGACCACATTCCATGTTCTTGGTGACCATCGTGTCCCAGGTCACAGGCAGCACACAAGGTTACCCAGTCACTCATTTGTTTAATCTTCCAAATCACTGACCTTTGCTTACACAGGAAACTCTTCTGGCCTCATATACAGTATCTCAGTGATAAATGCTTCCCCTCAAATATTTAGAACGGGATCGGAAAACCACAATAACATACTAGTTTAAATAGGCCCATCGAAACAGAAGTGGCTAGTCAGATAGCATCCCTTTTTTTTAAGTCTGGGGAAATCCTTTTCACACGCAGGGGAGGTGAACAATTTGACTAGTCCAGGAGAGCTCTAATAATGTTACAATCTCTTCATTTCATTGCTGCGTCACTACTTTTTCTGCATTACGATAAAAGAAGGGGAAAGGCTTAAAGGTGCTGAACACACTTCCACTGCTTTGTCATTACCTGGCATCTAATAGCAGGTTGCAAACACAGTCTTTCCTCTTAGCAATTATATATGTACTACTATGTAAATCCAATAATCACTAATGTCTTACGAACTCTAGGGCAACATAACACCAGTCACGAGTCCCCATCTGTTGTGCTGTTGCACGGGTGCGTTGAGCGGCCGGGGCACGCTGGGACCAGCGGTATAATATTCATGTATTTTCCTTGTAATTTGGGGAACGGGGAAAAATGCCCTGATTGTAGTTCCTAAACTGTCCCCAGTGGTTTGTGAGAAGCTGATAATTGTGAGCTGGATAGATGTGTATATCGAATAGTTTACAAAATGAAGCCAGCTGTGTTTCCCCTGCATGCTGTGGCTTCCTGACACGCATCATTAAACCTTATTAGCTACTTCCTTTAACAGAGATGCTCGCCCCATCTTCCACCCCTCATATTAACATTTTCTGTCCCTCCAACTGGAAATTATTTGCTTTATTGTAGAGTATCAACTCGGTCGTAGTTTTCTGACGCAGCGTAATTGGTACTTTAGAGGATAATCATGGCTAAGGACTGTGGCGATGGCTTGCTGCAGATTGGGGTCGTTGTGTTCTGAGTTCTCTCCTTTCATCTCCCTGTGTACTTTTTCATCTCACCACTCTATCAATCTGCTACCTTTTCCCATAGGTCCCCTCCTCTCCTGTGTTCTCCCTGCTTCTCACAGCCCATTAGCTTTGTAATGGCTCATAGACAATCAATTGGAAATGATCACAATAAAAGGTAAATATGAAAGGGTGGAAGCTGCATTGCTCTTGAGCCCGCGCGTGCGCACGCAGGCACACACGCCAGTCAGAAGCAGACTGTGTTCTACTGACACCACAATCTGGTGTCAAATGGCAGATGATTTGTAGTATAGCGGCTGTCAGGAAAGTCTTTGGAATGGGACAATGTTCAGGATGTCAGAACACTTTGGAATTAAAAAGAAAAGCTACAACGTATAAACCAAGATGACCCATTCCATGAAACGAATGAGAGCGACAAATTGACTGTTAGGTGAAAACTACATGTAGGTGGATGTGTGAAGTGGATGAGTGATTGATTGACTAGAATGCTGTAGTAATATACTACGCTGCATTAGTGGACGAATGTGAATTCTAGATTGTCGCTGAAGGTTACCAAATGAAAGCCAGGCTTTGATAAGCCCATGCTGTAGAGATGATGTACTGCAGGACGAGGAGGGCTGGCCTTGTTGATGTAAGAGCAAGTTGTTGAAATAATTACTCCCATGTACCTGGGTGGTCCCTCTGAGAATAGTGTGTGTGTGCGCGTGTGTGCATCTGTGGGTGAAGAAGGGGCTTAGTAGGGGGGGGTGGGGGTGGGGGTGATGTTTATGATTGATAGCTTCATATGCAGAGAGATATAACAACAGCAAAGGCAGTGATGATATTAAATTAGAGCTGTTAACCGCTGCAATGCTGGATAGATTGATGGGGCCATCTTACAATGGGGCCCTGTTAATGGGCAGGGAGGCCTCTGAATGGCTTGGAGAACAAGTGATGTAAAAAGTGACAACAAAACCACTCGAGCGATAAGTTACTGAGATGTCATAGGGTCATTTGTCATAGGGTCACTGTTTGACCTTAAACGTGGTCTCAAAATCAGATTTGACGTTTATTGCAAACAATTATGGGACTAGGTCTTGTTAAATTAGGTATTTTACACAGTCATACTCAAAATACAATTACAAGAATAAGGAAGAACCTGCCTGTGCACGGTATACTGAGACCTCTACTGTTTGTCGAAAAATGTCAAAACATACAACAAGGATTCTGATATCTCGTGTGATCGGTGAAGACCATTTGTTCCGTAAAACACCTTTAGTCATAGTTCATCTGGGGAAGAGGCTTATTTGAACCTAAATGTGTCATGAAATCATATTTTCTCAACAGTTTTCTATATTAACTGCCATTCCGACTATAAAAACTAGTATGAGTGTTATGCCAAACTTTTGATTCTTGATTGGACAAACAGATTAATGAGTCACATGACAACAGAGAGCAGTGAAAAGGGATATTTTTCATCCTTTTCTCGGAGAGGAACCCCAGATGCCCTTGAAGCTTTCTCGAGTGTGATTTGTAAATGAGATAGTAACACAGACCCTTGGTATTTCTCTTAGGTGCCCCGGTCATCAATTAAATAATGACAATAATAAATGTATACATTCAGAGCGATTTCACCCAGGTGACAAATGATTTTACCCTTGAGCTATTGACATTGTCTGGGAATAAGCTGTGTCTGTCCCTGTTGTGTGTTCTGTCTGAGATCCCCCCTCTTTTCCTCAGCTGCCTGCCGTACAGAGACAGAGGGGGTCCGACGACCCGGCAGGCGCATATTCATCATGGACATTGGTGCATGCATACAGTACACACACAAGCACACGCACACCAACATGAGCACAACGTATCACCCTCAGCGCACAAGCCTTTGGTCGTGTTTGTTCAAAAGACCAATCCAAGGAGGAGCTACTAGATCAATCTCTTAACTTTTAATGGGGTTTGGATAGATAATGGTACAATATTCATTCTGAATTCACTGATAGCCTCTTTAGATTGGGGGTAATTGGGTCTTTTGCAAGGCCCTTATACACTGACTGAATATAAAATGGTGAGTCCTCTTTAGGCAAGACTTGAACATTGACCACGCCTTAATCAAAAGAGATCTAGTCGCTGTAACATGAGGGTCTCCATCTCGCTGCCCCCCTCCATTTCCCTCCCAAACTGTATTTCCATAAACGTCAAGATATGTTTTTTTTGTTGCACCATAGCTGAGGCAAGTGAGCCACCGTACTGTACACACAATATCAATAGCAGTAATGTATTCATCTGGAATACAGCATATTGTGCCTCTCTTCATCACCACCCACTTCTCAAGAACACTATAGGAAGGGACTAGAATATAGTGACAACCAGCACTCCCCTACCCTCTCTCTTAATTTTGACCATCCGAATACAGAGCTCTTGCCAAGAATCGCTATTTATATGGTGGAATGTGGTATATATGGTGGACTGTTGGAGCCCACATGCATCATTGGCCGTGTACTGAGCTTAAGCTTTTTTTTCCCATCGGGCATTTTGAATTGGTACGTTTGTACATTCGAAGTGTTGATTTTTATTTCCACTTTAATGTGTCACCTGATTCATTCAACCAATTGGGTGAGTAATGGGATACTCTTATGAGGTAGAAAACAATACGCTGCTGAGGGATTGTACCTTCGGAATGATCAATCAATAGATGTGGTTTTATCTGAAAGGGGGTTAACATATTTCAATAATGTAATTTTCATGGGGGGGGGGGCAGGCCACACGGTGAGTACAAAGGGCAATAATGTGGGAGTATGTGAGCTGAATCGGGGCGTATGCTAAGCAAATCAATAAAACATTAAAGGCAGCATGTAGAGAGCAGCCCATTCGGTACCTGTCTGCCAAGGGCAATGGTCTAGCCACTCAGAAACGAGAGAAGGATTGAAGTTGCTGGGCTTGAGGAATGCTCTGGCACTAACATAATTGGAAGGTAGTTGCCTTATGACTACAAATTGGGTTTCTGCGCTTCATCAATAGGCATTTTGACATGCGGCGTCCATCACGGCGTGCATCTCACTCTCGCCGCGCTGAACAGAAAACGAAGTGTCCCAATAATTTCATTAAATCTCCCCCCCCTCCCCCCCCTTCCACCCCCAGCAACCTCCTTTATTGTTGGACAAGAAAAGCAATATGGTATAATTAAGTTTGATTGGGGAGCGTGTTTCCTGTGCGATCTGGAGATGAACGATGTTACCATAGCGACGTGCATCTGTGACCACTGGTGCGTGAAACATAAAGCGGGGCGGGCTTTAGACAACAGAAGACATCTGTTAACCGAGTGTATCGACACTGACCCGATGTGATAGACGAAACTAATGGCGCTTAAATGACTCCTCACATCATTTGTTGTTAATCTGCCGTTGAAGTAAAGAGGTAGAGGCTCAGGTTGGCCGAGTTTGACCCTGTAGGCCACTAGGGCACTTACCTCAACTAGGTAATCACTGGTGTGCTCTAAACAGCTAGTGTATTTGTCAGCAAGCAGCGCCAACATAGGCCGCTAAAATCACCTTGGCTGTGCGGAGTAGTGGATAGGGAACTGCATTAATGAACTATATGGTCCATATTTATAGACCACAAGAGAGTATGTAACATCAAGGAGAGAGGGCGTGACAGTGGTCTCTTAACATACTTAAAGGGCTAATCAAATTCTGTCAGTCGTTTTCATACCTTGAGAGGGTACTAATGTCGAGCTGTGTCCATGTGCCACTGCCTTTATTCCGTACTATCCATCCAAACGGTAAGCAACACACCTGGTAACGTTTCTGCTGTCAAATCTCATACACCCGAGTACTTCTCTGCAGCTGCCAACCACAACATCTATTTTCTGCGATTTTACATTCCATTTCTGCGGTACAGTTGAGAACAATGGCTGGGAACGCACCTTTTGTACTATTTAAATTCCTTTTATAAGCGTTAGCACGAGACCTGGTTGTATTCCCGCGAGAACTCGCTGGAACACAGACAACGCAGGAAGCTAATTTCAATCTGTGTTTTAGCAACTTGCAGGGGATGGCCAAGCAGGCAACGAGTGACAACTCAAGTGTTCTCTTTTCCCAAACTTGAAGTTGTGTACAAAGTAAGAGAAATCAAAAAAAAAAAAACATAGTGCACAAAAATAGTACATAAAGGTCTGTAAATTAATTAAAGTAAAACTGTTGAAGTAAAACTCCTCAAGCATTGATACATGCATTACTGCGGTCTACATAGCATAACTGTCATGTTGTGTCTTGTCTCTGTCCTTTCCCTTCACCCTGTCTCCCTCTGCTGGTCGTTGTTAGGTTACCTTTTCTCCCCCGCTTTCTCCCAGCTGTTCCTTGTCTCCTCTAACTACCCATTCACCCCGTTTCCCACCTGTTCCCTTTTTTCCCTCTGATTAGGTCCCTATATCTCTCTCTGTTTCTGTTCCTGTCCTTGTCGGATTCTTGTTTGTGTTTCATGCCTGAGCCAGACTATCGTCATGTTTGCTGTAACCTTGTCCTGTCCTGTCGGAATCTGCCGGTCTATCTGAGCCTACCTATGTTTGGTTATTAAAGAAGCTCTGTTTAAGTTAGTTCGCTTTTGGGTCCTCATTCACTCACCATAACAGAAGAATCCGACCAAGAATGGACCCAGCGACTTCGGATCCTCTCCACTCAGCCGTCGGGATCCAGGGAGCGATGCTAGGCAGACACGAGCAGGAAGTGTCTGCTGCTCGACATGCCGTTGAGACCCTGGCCACCCAAGTCTCCAACCTCACAGAACAGGTTCACCATCTCCGCCTCGATCCACCGGCCACTTCCAGGGCTTTCGAATCTCCGGAGCCCAGAATCAATAACCCGCCGTGTTACTCTGGGGAGCCCACTGAATGCCGCTCGTTCCTCACCCAGTGTGATATTGTGTTTTCTCTCCAGCCCAACACTTACTCCAGGAGCACTGCTCGTGTCGCCTACGTCATATCTCTCCTTATTGGACGGGCTCGTGAGTGGGGCACGGCAATCTGGGAGGCAAGGGCTGAGTGTACTAACCAGTATCAGGACTTTAAGGAGGAGATGATACGGGTTTTTGATCGATCTGTTTTTGGGGAGGAGGCTTCCAGGGCCCTGTCTTCCCTATGTCAAGGTAATCGATCCATAACAGACTACTCTATTGAGTTTCGCACTCTTGCTGCCTCCAGTGGCTGGAACGAGCCGGCTTTGCTCGCTCGTTTTCTGGAGGGTCTCCGCGCAGAGGTAAAGGATGAGATTCTCTCCCGGGAGGTCCCTTCCAGCGTGGATTCCCTGATTGAACTCGCTATTCGCATTGAGCGACGGGTTGATCTGCGTCACCGAGCTCGTGGAAAGGAGCTCGCGTTCTCCGTTGCCCCCCTCTCCGCATCACTACCATCTTCCTCTGCCGGCTCGGGAGCTGAGCCTATGCAGCTGGGAGGTATCCGCATCTCGACTAAGGAGAGGGAACGGAGAATCACCAACCGCCTCTGTCTCTATTGCGGTTCTGCTGGTCATTTTGTCACTTCATGTCCAGTAAAAGCCAGAGCTCATCAGTAAGCGGAGGGCTACTGGTGAGCGCTACTACTCCTGTCTCTCCTTCAAGATCCTGCACTACCTTGTCGGTCCATCTACGCTGGACCGGTTCGTCAGCTTCCTGCAGTGCCTTAATAGACTCTGGGGCGGAGGGCTGTTTTATGGACGAGACCTGGGCTCGGGAACATGACATTCCTCTCAGACAGTTAAGGGAGTCCACGGCCTTGTTCGCCCTGGATGGTAGTCCTCTCCCCAGGATTCAGCGTGAGACGCTACCTTTAACCCTCACTGTTTCTGGTAATCATAGCGAAACCATTTCTTTTTTGATTTTTCGTTCACCTTTTACACCTGTTGTTTTGGGCCATCCCTGGCTAGTTTGTCATAATCCTTCCATTAATTGGTCTAGTAATTCTATCCTCTCCTGGAACGTCTCTTGTCATGTGAAATGTTTAATGTCTGCTATCCCTCCTGTTTCCTCTGTCTCTTCTTCACAGGAGGAGCCTGGTGATTTGACAGGGGTGCCGGAGGAATATCACGATCTGCGCACGGTGTTCAGTCGGTCCAGGGCCACCTCTCTTCCTCCACACCGGTCGTATGATTGTAGTATTGATCTCCTTCCGGGAACCACCCCCCCCCGGGGTAGACTATACTCTCTGTCGGCTCCCGAACGTAAGGCTCTCGAAGATTATTTGTCTGTAGCTCTTGACGCCGGTACCATAGTCCCCTCCTCCTCTCCCGCCGGAGCGGGGTTTTTTTTTGTCAAGAAGAAGGACGGGTCTCTGCGCCCCTGCATAGATTATCGAGGGCTGAATGACATAACAGTGAAGAATCGTTATCCGCTTCCTCTTATGTCTTCAGCCTTTGAGATCCTGCAGGGAGCCAGGTTTTTCACTAAGTTGGACCTTCGTAACGCTTACCATCTCGTGCGCATCAGGGAGGGGGACGAGTGGAAGACGGCGTTTAACACTCCGTTAGGGCACTTTGAATACCGGGTCCTTCCTTTCGGCCTCGCTAACGCTCCAGCTGTCTTTCAGGCATTAGTCAATGATGTCCTGAGAGACATGCTGAACATCTTTGTTTTCGTTTACCTTGACGATATCCTGATTTTTTCACCGTCACTCCAGATTCATGTTCAGCACGTTCGACGTGTCCTCCAGCGCCTTTTAGAGAATTGTCTTTTTGTGAAGGCTGAGAAGTGCACTTTTCATGCCTCCTCCGTCACATTTCTCGGTTCTGTTATTTCCGCTGAAGGCATTAAGATGGATCCCGCTAAGGTCCAAGCTGTCATTGATTGGCCCGTCCCTAAGTCACGCGTCGAGCTGCAGCGCTTTCTCGGCTTCGCGAACTTCTATCGTCGTTTCATCCGTAATTTCGGTCAGGTGGCCGCTCCTCTCACAGCCCTTACTTCTGTCAAGACGTGCTTTAAGTGGTCCGTTTCCGCCCAGGGAGCTTTTGATCTCCTCAAGAATCGTTTTACATCCGCTCCTATCCTTGTTACACCTGACGTCTCTAGACAGTTCGTTGTCGAGGTTGACGCGTCAGAGGTGGGCGTGGGAGCCATTCTTTCTCAGCGCTCCCTCTCTGACGACAAGGTCCACCCATGCGCGTATTTTTCTCATCGCCTGTCGCCGTCGGAACGTAACTATGATGTGGGTAACCGCGAACTGCTCGCCATCCGGTTAGCCCTAGGCGAATGGCGACAGTGGTTGGAGGGGGCGACCGTTCCTTTTGTCGTTTGGACTGACCATAGGAACCTTGAGTACATCCGTTCTGCCAAACGACTTAATGCGCGTCAGGCGCGTTGGGCGCTGTTTTTCGCTCGTTTCGAGTTCGTGATTTCTTATCGTCCGGGCTCTAAGAACACCAAGCCTGATGCTTTGTCTCGTCTCTTCAGTTCTTCAGTAGCCTCCACTGACCCCGAGGGGATTCTCCCTGAGGGGCGTGTTGTCGGGTTGACTGTCTGGGGAATTGAGAGGCAGGTAAAACAAGCGCTCACTCACACTCCGTCGCCGCGCGCTTGTCCTAGGAACCTTCTTTTCGTTCCCGTTCCTACTCGTCTGGCCGTTCTTCAGTGGGCTCACTCTGCCAAGTTAGCCGGCCACCCTGGCGTTCGGGGTACGCTTGCTTCCATTTGCCAGCGTTTTTGGTGGCCCACCCGGGAGCATGACACGCGTCGTTTCGTGGCTGCTTGTTCGGTCTGCGCGCAGACTAAGTCCGGTAACTCTCCTCCTGCCGGCCGTCTCAGGCCGCTTCCTATCCCCTCTCGACCGTGGTCTCACATCGCCTTAGATTTTGTCACCGGACTGCCTTCGTCAGCGGGGAAGACTGTTATTCTTACGGTTGTCGATAGGTTCTCTAAGGCGGCTCATTTCATTCCCCTTGCTAAGCTTCCTTCTGCTAAAGAGACGGCACAAATCATCATCGAGAATGTTTTCAGAATTCATGGCCTTCCGTCAGACGTCGTTTCGGACAGAGGTCCGCAATTCACGTCTCAATTTTGGAGGGAGTTTTGCCGTTTGATTGGGGCTTCCGTCAGTCTCTCTTCCGGCTTTCACCCCCAGTCTAACGGTCAAGCAGAACGGGCCAATCAGACTATTGGTCGCATCTTACGCAGTCTTTCTTTTCGCAACCCTGCGTCTTGGTCAGAACAGCTCCCCTGGGCAGAATACGCCCACAACTCGCTTCCTTCGTCTGCGACCGGGCTATCTCCTTTTCAGAGTAGCCTCGGGTACCAGCCTCCGCTGTTCTCATCTCAGTTCGCCGAGTCCAGCGTCCCCTCCGCTCAGGCTTTTGTCCAACGTTGCGAGCGCACCTGGAAGAGGGTCAGGTCTGCACTTTGCCGTTATAGGGCGCAGACTGTGAGGGCTGCTAATAAGCGTAGAACTAAGAGTCCTAGATATTGTCGCGGTCAGAGAGTTTGGCTCTCCACTCAGAACCTTCCCCTTAAGACGGCTTCTCGCAAGTTGACCCCGCGGTTCATTGGTCCGTTCCGTATTTCTCGGGTCATTAATCCTGTCGCAGTTCGACTTCTTCTTCCGCGATACCTTCGTCGCGTCCACCCGGTCTTCCATGTCTCCTGTATTAAGCCCGTTCTTCGCGCCCCCGCTCGTCTTCCCCCCCCCCCCCCCCCCCCCATCCTTGTCGAGGGCGCACCCATCTACAGGGTCCGCAGGATTTTGGACATGCGTCCTCGGGGCCGTGGTCACCAGTACCTTGTCGATTGGGAGGGGTACGGTCCTGAGGAGAGGAGTTGGGTTCCCTCTCGGGACGTGCTGGACCGTGCGCTGATCGAGGATTTCCTCCGTTGCCGCCAGGTTTCCTCCTCGAGTGCGCCAGGAGGCGCTCGGTGAGTGGGGGGGTACTGTCATGTTGTGTCTTGTCTCTGTCCTTTCCCTTCACCCTGTCTCCCTCTGCTGGTCGTTGTTAGGTTACCTTTTCTCCCCCGCTTTCTCCCAGCTGTTCCTTGTCTCCTCTAACTACCCATTCACCCCGTTTCCCACCTGTTCCCTTTTTTCCCTCTGATTAGGTCCCTATATCTCTCTCTGTTTCTGTTCCTGTCCTTGTCGGATTCTTGTTTGTGTTTCATGCCTGAGCCAGACTATCGTCATGTTTGCTGTAACCTTGTCCTGTCCTGTCGGAATCTGCCGGTCTATCTGAGCCTACCTATGTTTGGTTATTAAAGAAGCTCTGTTTAAGTTAGTTCGCTTTTGGGTCCTCATTCACTCACCATAACAATAACAGGCACCACTCCAGAAGTTAGCTCAAGCCATAATGTTAGCACACAGAATATAAAGGCCAGTTCCAAATATCTGAGGTCGCTAGGTTACAAAGATACACGCATATGATCAAGGATCGATTCTTAAAATGTTTAGCAAATTAGCATGATACGTTTTAAATATATGCATTTTAAATAGAACATTCTCGTGTAACATTTCAACCTGGGAAATCTGCTGGATGGAAGTATATCACCCAACACGCCCCTCCATTTCAGGACAATAGGACATGCCAATTGGCATCACGCCCTCTAACAAACATGACCTGGCCACCAAGCTGTAGACAAGGCACCAGAAATGAGCTGCTTCCTCTGGGAGAGGAAGTGTGTCCATCTGATGAATGGGCATGTGGCTGAACTAAATTTTACACACTAGTTGTAGTCTCACCCATTCATTTCTAATGATCGGTCATTTTTGACCGGGAACACCACAGGTGTACAAAAGTTAAATAAAACACCCAAAATGTAAAGTAAATCATCAAAATGTATTTTGTGTGTTCAGCTGCCCTGTGTGGACAAAGTGCCAATCAGATTATGACAATCAGATTAAATGAACTACACTTTTCAGAGAAAAAACGTGTAAATCGGTCCAATTCGACCGGAACACAGCAGGAGGGTTAAGAGTGTGCAGTGTGCAGTGTGCAGTGTGCAGTGTGCAGTTTAGAACAAATATATGCAACAATTCAATAAAGGTGTGACTTTGATACTTGAAATATACACCCTGTGTTTATTAGACGAAACCGCAGATGAGAAGGTGGAAAGCTGCAAGTTCCTCGGCGTACACATCACTGACGATGTGACATGGTCCACTCACACAGACAGTGTGGTGAAGAACGCGCAACAGCGCCTCTTCAACCTCAAGAAATTTGGCTCGGCCCCTAAAACCTTCACAAACTTTTACAGATGGCCAATTGAGAGCATCCTGTTGGGCTGTATCACCGCCTGGTACGGCAACTGCACCACCCGCAACAGCAGGGCTCTCCATGGGGTGGTGCAGTCTGCCCAACGCATCACTTGGGACAAACTACCTGACCTACAGCATCCGATGTCACAGGAAGGCCAGAAAGATTATCAAGGACATCAACCGCCCGAGCCACGGCCTGTTCACCCCGCTATCATCCAGAAGCCGAGGTCAGTACAGGTGTATCAAAGCTGGGACCGAGAGACTGAAAACCAGCTTCAATCTCAAGGCTGTCAGACTGTTAAATAGCCATCACTAGCGGGCTACCACCCGGTTACCCAACCCTGCACCTTAGAAGGCTGCTGCCCTATATAGATAGACTTTGAATCACTCACTTTAATAATGGAACATTAGTCATTTTAATCATGTTTAAATAATGTTTACATACTGCTTTACTCATCTCATATGTATATACTGTGTTCTATTCTACTGTATTTTAGTCAACGCCACTCATACGTTGCTCAATCTAATATTTATATATTTCTTAATTCCATTCTTTTACTTTCAGATGTATGTGTATTATGAATTGTTAGATACTGCTGCACTGTTGGAGCTAGGAACATAAGCATTGTGCAACATCTGCTAATTGTGTGTATGTGACATTTGATTTGACTTGATTGGCCACGAAAGTTTGGTGCAAATAAATGTTACAGTGTGAAGGATAGGGATATTTAGCTGTGCGGCTACATGTGACTGTCACACAGCCATTGAGTTGGAAATGACCAGATTTGGAGGTGAAATATCCCTTAAAGACCAACAGTAAAAGGCAAATGACAGCCCGCTTGGAGTTTGCCAAAAGGCACCTAAAGGACTCTCAGACTATGAGAAACAAGATTCCCTGGTCTGATGAAACCAAGATTGAGCTCTTTGGCCTGATTGCCAAGTGTCACATCTGGAGGAAACCTGGGACCATCCCTACGGTGAAGCATGGTGGTGGCAGCATCATGCTGTGGGGATGTTTTTCAGCGGCAGGGACAAGGAGACTAGTCAGGAAATAGGGAAAGATGAACGGAGCAAAGTAGAGAGAGATCTTTGATGAAAACCTGCTGCAGAGGGCTTAGGACCTCAGACTGGGAGCGAAGGTTCATCTTCCAACAGGACAACGACCCCAAGCACACATCCAAGACAACTCAGGAGTGGCTCCGAGACAAGTCTCTGAATGTTGAGTGGCCCAGCCAGGGCCCGGAGTTAAGCCAGATCAAACATCTCCGGAAGAGCCCTGAAAATAGCTGTGCAGTGACAATCCCTATCCAACCTGACAGAGCTTGAGAGGATCTGCAGAGAAGAATGGGAGAAACTCCCCAAAGGTGTGCCAAGTTTATAGCGTCTTACCCAGAAGACTAGAGGCTATAATCGCTGGGTCGCAAAGGGTCTGAATACAGTACTTATGTAAATGTAATATTTCAGTTTTTTTATTTTTCAGAAATGGGCTAACATTTCATTATGGGGTGTTGTGTGTAGATTG
The DNA here is from genome assembly GCF_045791955.1 of Oncorhynchus clarkii lewisi. NCBI lineage: Eukaryota > Metazoa > Chordata > Actinopteri > Salmoniformes > Salmonidae > Oncorhynchus > Oncorhynchus clarkii. Next base: position 36,763,146 of record NC_092149.1, read on the forward strand.
ATGAGAGTTAGAAATGTTTTATCCGTTTCAGAATAAGGCTGCAACGTATCAAAATGTGGAAAAAGTGAAGGCGTCTGAATACTTTCCGAATGCACTGTATGTGGACATCCCATTGCTCCCAAGGGACTCAAGAGGATTATGTCAAGTAAGTCATGGCCTGTCCCCATTAAACATTTTGTTTAGTTCGGATATCAAATAAGTTCCTTAGTGTCTGCGTCTGTCTCTGATAAACACAGACCTTAACACGAGACAACAGGAAGAGACTCACATAAAGTGCTATCTTCTGTCTAGTTTGATGTGCCATGATGTCCAGTTTATGGACTTTGGTTTTTTGTTTTGTATTTGTGTAAACTTTTTTGTCCCAGATGTACACAGATAAGCGACTGTTTAGTTTACTGCTTGTTCAGGCGTCCTCTCGTCTGTTATTGCAGCCGTAATGACAAACAATAATAACGATAACAATATTTCATCAGCAAAATGATTGGCCTAAACAGAGAGGAGAATTTGTGATGCTAGCTGTGGTTTACACTCACTTGAGGTAGTATGAGGCCAGTTGATTGTGATGTGTAATTTGGCCTCAGTGAAGCACTCACCATCGCCCTAGTCACCATCGATGAGACAAGCCAGCTGAAAGTGACAGTTCCCCCTTCATTGGCTGAAAAAGCTTTTAAAAAAAGCTTATTTTTTTTACTTTTAGTTTGGAGACAAGGAAAATGTTTAAGCCTATCCCCATTCTCTTTCTGCCCGTTTATCCTTTTTGTTTTGTTACTGGGCAACCAGTAGGATCCTTTCTATAGAGGCCATCTTGGATTCGATATGGCTGGTATTGCTGGTATTTCCCCACCCAAAAGGTAAAACAATTAACTTCTCATTTTAGAGGCATATTTCTTTAAAATTGGACAGTCTGGGAATCAGTAATAAACCTAAGTGCTGGAATGAAGAAAAAGCTCCTTTTAAAGTCATCTACCTTGGGGAGCACACCACTGGAAACTCTCAGGCTATTTCTAATACATGAAAACAGCTAATTCATCCTATCCAACACATGTTACAGCAGCAGGTAAATGAAGACAAAGTCACTGTGGACTGAGGGTACATGCTTCTTATTACAGGGACTTGATAAACTCCAGCCTAAGCTTTATAAATGGCTTATTGGGAAGCATGGGAGAAAGTTATTCACAATAAGCCTGTCACTTTACCAAAGAACTGAGCAGGAGAAATGGTGGCCCAAGTTAAGGGAGGAGTGTCCCTTTCTGTCCAATGAGGTCATTTCTAGACAATATTTCTGCACATTTAGGGGACCCTTTTTGGCTAACTAGTGGCAAAAAAAATGTATAGCCTCTTTAGAATATCCTTGATGTGTCTGGACAGGGATTATTTGTTGGTCTGATCATGTTTTGGATGTCACAAACAGTTTGTAGTGTGGCCTAAATACAGGAAAAAGCTTACCTGTCATATCAGTATGAAGTTATGTATAATACTATATATTTCTTATGAAGCACAGCTTGGTAAAAATATTGAAACAACAAGCTTACAGTATCTACATATAAAATACATCTCTACCACGTCTACCACTTCAGAACATTTTTGAGAATTCAAAGCACTTTTTTCGTCAGTCACACACGATACACAATAAGTGTACAATACACAAGTTTACTAGGCATTTTCTTTAGTCCCTCTGTTTCCCTCCTATCAGCATGACAATGACAAAATTCATGTTTATTGTCGTGAAGGAGAGAAGCACACTAAAAAGTGTTGTGGAAGATTATAGTTCGGAGAGATGAGTCAGGATTGGCTGACATTTAGCACAAGCGTGTCAGAATCACCAGTGAGCGCCTAATTCCAGTTATTACTCTGCTTCAACTGTTGCATGATGGGAACAGGACGGTCAGCAGTGTCTGGTAAAGGATACCTAAACACACGTTGTGCTACAGCCCATGTCAAAGCACCGTCCTTGAGTCACTAGCGGAAGTTGATATGTACAGAAGTTAACTGCCAATCCAACTACATGAATTGAGTACAGTGAACAAAATGATTAGTCATTGTTGATTGTTACTTAATCATATTGTGATTTGCTGAATTCGGCCCTGTAGACATCCATAGCATTACTTCTGTTGTTTAATTTAATGTGAAATGGATGGATCAGTGTCATTGTATTACCCAAGAGGTGATGCTGTGTACAGTGTTACAGGCCCTCTGCCTATTCCGCTAAGTAACCCAGGCTATGAAAGCCACCTGTCACTTAGTGCAGTTTCACGGCATCGTCACGGGGCCCATCGATCTGTGTGCTTGCTTTTTGCGTGTCCCTCGCGTTATTAAGATGACAATAGTCTGCCAGGGTCCCCACTGTAATGCAGCGCTCAGATCCATTATAACCCGATTAGATTTCCCTTCTCCTGGAAGCGCCGCTCTGTGACAGAGAGCATAATCTTTAATGGAATTTGTGTGAAATTAAATTATACGAGCATCAATAAACATAACATAATTCAGAAGAGTAAATGGGCTTAATTTATTGGATGGGCAGGCGTAATGGCACCGGTGTGTGTAGAATGAAGATGTCAGGGAGAGGGGTTCAGAACAGCGGGCTGGTAGATACATCATCCACCACGTGTGCATGTGTGTTTATATCTGCGACATGAATGTCCTGCAAGCATGAATATGGAATAGCAGGCGACTTGAAGGGAAGGCACCGTGCGTGAGTGCATGTGCGTATGTGCTCAAAATTCTAAGGGAGGGATTTGGAGCAGCAGGAGACTAGCAGATTCTTCATCCACATGAGTGGGCAAAGAAAGTTCAACCTTTTATTTGAAAGGACTATAATTTAATGGGCAGACTATACACACACACACACAGACTGCGAGAGCAAGAGCGAGAGGGAGCTAAGGAGACAGCGAACGTGGAAAACAAAAATATTAAATTGGGAGACAGTGAGAAAGAGATAGAGATGGATAGAGACAGAGGAATAGGATAAGGATGAAAAGGTGCCTTGTGAATACGTATGGGAGGGAGGGAGGAAGGGAGGGAGGGAGGGAGGGAGGGAGGGAGGGAGGGAGGGAGGGAGGGAGGGAGGGAGGGAGGGAGGGAGGGAGGACTCGTGAGAGTGTGTCGTGTGGCGCTCGGAGAGAGGGAAGGCTTGATGGAGTAGCTCTGCAGCTGTAACAGTCAAGTGTTTGATTGTCCGGGTGGGGAATCGCACAAGGTTGTCATTTTGCATCTTAACCTTTGGAGGAGCTTTTCTTTTTTTGGTTGGGAGGTTAATAATCAAAAATGATCTGCTTCACTAGAGCAGATAAATTGTGTCAAACACAGCTGGGACAGAGTGGCGCTGACTGGCCACCACAGAGCTAAATTGATGGTTGTTGCGAGAGAGGAGAAGGGGGGGAAATCCCCCTCGCTCTACTGTATGACATGAATAGACTTCTAGGTGTCGCATTTGGTTCTGCTCTGTCGTTTTGTGATGAATCGCAGTCAGAGTCGAGGCAGCCCAGATGTAGAGAGTGCTGTGGAAGAGACGTGGGAATAGAGTGAGGCTGAAATGGAAGGAGATCCTATAGAGGTCGCTCAGAGCTGTCAAGTTGATTTGAAATGATTATTTTTTTGTCAGTCAGAATACACGTGTTTATAAAGTGTATCCACAATGTTAACTATGCTGAAGAGGGGTTTATGCAGTGCAGGCGCACACACACACACACACACACACACACACACACACACATGCACACATACAGACACGCCTGCAGGAATACACAGACACACGCGCCTGCGCTCACACACACAGACGCACGCGCGTGCACTCACACACACACAGACACACAGACAGACACACACACACATACACACACAGAGACACACAGACAGACACACGCCGACAGACACACACATTCAAAAACACACACACACAAAATGAGTTGCACAAAAACCACCAGCTGTTGTCACATTTCTCTCCAGCCGACCTGACTGTATTTTAAAGATACTGTATATGAAAGGCTCCTCTTCTTTATCTGGTAAATCTGTGCCGTGGAGGGTAAAACGGCGAGGTAAGAAAAGGAACAGAGAGCAGGCTGGTTTACTTTATCATCTTTCACCCCCCAGATCTGTAGCGGTAATCGAGGATAACTTACAGTATAATCTTGTTTGTTCCTTTCTTAAGTGGAGAGATAGCATCTCTTTGGATCATGGCTATGGGGAGGGGGAGGAGAGGGGAGGAGATGGGGTTGGCAGTAGAGGGAGGGAGCGAGGGAGGGAGGGAGGGAGGGAGGGAGGGAGGGAGGGAGGGAGGGAGGGAGGGAGGGAGGGAGGGAGGGAGGCTGTTGCATAGCTTTCTTTGTGTAGAAATCCTATAGCTCTGGTGTTTATGACCGGTTGCCCGGCTGCTCCACACCAGGATTTACGGCCTTCCCGCCTGCTTAATGTAAGCACAGCGTTATCGGGAGAAACCCGGGAAGGAGAGCAATAAATATCCAAGATATAAGGGGTCAGTAGAGGTCAATCGGTGAGGAAGGTCCCTGTCATAATTTGTTTAAGGAGCAATATTCAATAGCTGTTTTGGTGGGGATGGTTGATGGCCAGTGGAGAAAGTAATGCAAACACTTAATTATTCAGTGAGATATGCTATGGTTCAGAGTCCGACAGCCATTGCCACATCTCCCAGTATAAAGATAACTCTGCGTTTAAGCCACTTCACTTTCTCACCGGGAGTGATACCATTCTGATGACAGGCATATTATGTTATTTCTAATGATGCAATTTGGATGTTTAGTTGCTGAATGTTTAACTCACATTTTGATTTGAGTGTTATCTGTATGATTCCTATGCATATACAGTATATACATTAAATGCATTTCTTATCTCATGAAACCACAAACATCATTGGTTTTAGGCAAACAATATAAGCTTTTGCACATTGATGTGTCTTTCTGGCCAGTGAGGTCATTTCTAGGCCATATTTCTGTCCATTTTGGGGACCCCTTTTTGCTCAAGAGCACCCCCAGAGGCAAAAGTATATATACAGTATATATATATATATATATATATATATACGTATATGGCCTCTAATGGAAAAAATACATACTTCCACACATTTGAATTCTTCTTCTTTTACGTGTTTACCATGGTGCGGGCATATTTACATAACTAATGTTAAGACAGAACTTGTGAACTGTCTGTATTTGACTAAGAACCTTGATTTGAATAAAGACACCATGTCCAATGGCTAATGGTGAATATTTAAATTACAGCATTTACTTAGAAATAGGCGCTTGCACTGTATATAGATTCACAGTAGCTCTAATGGGATCTCCAGTCAGAAGTAATAATGCTCTGTCCATTGACTTACCATTTATTTGATTTAAGCTGCATCATTATAAGTCTGATGTGTAGGACTTGTCCCTATGGGCGTGTGGAGGAGACACTGATGGGACAGGAGATACATATCCTGCGTCAGGAGAGGCCTATAGAAATGTACGCCTTGTTAATTATTAAAAAGGCTGGCGAGAGCTCAGAGTTGAACCGATAGAGCGAATTGGAGATGAGGGTCTGTTTGCTCACTGCTAAAACGTGTTAAAACCACTGCCTGGGCTAAGGCGCACGCACACACTATCACACCACTTTTCCCATGATGAGGGTGTGGCTGATGGATTGTCCTGCTTTTCACAAGCTCTGAAATTGGCATTCCTTTCCCCCCCTCTCCAGCCCTCCAGCTCTCCAGCCCTCCAGCTCTCCAGCTTTGGACAGGTGGTGTAAGTGTATATTTATTTATTTCCCTTCTAATACTCGCCTTTATCTCCCGCATTGTTTGTGGGCTTGTGAGATTGATCAATATGTAATTTTCTTGGGAGAGGGAGTGGGGAGAGGAATCCGTCTGCACTGTCTGACAGTCAGGAAACCTTCTCTCCATCTTGCCTTCATACTTTCGCCTCCTTGTCTCTTTCTTCTGTCCATTCTCATCTCACCTCCACTGTCTCTTCTTGCAAGTCATCCTTTCACTCTCTCTCTCTCTCTTTCGCCCACCTCTTTTGTCATTGTGTTGACCATGTTTTTGCGGAAATGAATATGAGTATTTGTTGGATTCGTATTCCCTTTAACAGAGGGATGGAGGGATGGAGGGAAGGAGGGAAGGAGGGATGGAGGGATAGAGGGATGGAGGCTGGGGCTGACCCCTAATGTAATGAGGGATCGTAAAGAGAGTCGCTGCGCCCCACCGCTGGCAGGCCATGCTGTGAACAGGGCCCTTTGGTGACCTTTGACCTCGAGTGCTTGGACGTGGCCTTTAATGACTGAAGGCTCTCATGAACGGGTCATTTTTCACCCTAGAAACTGGGGGGTCTTACAGGAGAACAGCCTCAGGGCGGTGTGTGTGTGTCTCTACTGTACATTGAGCCAGAGGGTATACCAAAACACCTGGGATGTATTCATTCAGACCAAGACCATAGCAAACAGTTGCAAACCCTTTGCAACAGAAACACTTTACTCCAAACGAAAAACGTTCTGTGACAGATAGGTCCCTCCCTGTTTTGTTCTGTTTGCTTCTGTTGGCTTCTGTTTGGTTCATTTGGATCCTAGTGAATACACCCCTGTGCCATGTTTCAGCATAGGAAAACTTTGTGAAACATTGCTGACATCATTTTTATATGTCTACATGTCCGATTAGCATGCTTGTTCTTCGTAAAATATTTATATTTGATCGTTCCACAACGTTTTGCCCTGCTGAATGTGCCCCAGCTGTAAGTGGTCAAACTACTCCCATCATGCCCTGTCAGTAGATGTCTGCGCCATTTGTCAAAATAAATAATGGGACAAAATACTGCATTGCTAAGGATGAAAATGAGCAAGGTGCTCCCTGGTCACTGCCAATACAGTGCTGAAACGACTGCTTAGTCAGGTCCAACTAATCATGTCCCTTTGTCAATGTATTTGAGACCAGTGAATCGTGGTCAATGACATAAGCCATTACTGTCCTGACCGCCCGGCCCTCGTGGGATAAATAACCCATAGATTTCATTTAAAATTGACAGGCATTCATACATTAACATTTACATTTTGGGGGGGGGGGGGGGGGGGGGGGGCACTCGTGGAGAGTCTGAATGAAAAGTTGGCAGAGGAGTGTATTGTGATGTGATTATGGGTCTGTGGGTTGGAGTTTTTTTTCCTTAATGCATTCACACACATTAAGAATAAAAGGAACACAAAGCATGTTTATAAAAACATATTTTCTTCTCTAAAATACATTTGGAATGTAAAATATGTCTCATTTCACTGTACATAGTTTACAATCAAGAAATGGTGAAGCATCTATTCAACTCTATGTTATAATCTGTGTGTTATCAGTGGTACTGTAGATGCACATGAAACAGAGCTGATAGTTTTGACTAGGGACCATAGAGATTATTTCTGTGTGATAGAGGGCACTGCCACCAACCCCTCTCTTATTAGTTCCCCCTGATAATCGCACACAGAAGGGACCCAGGAATTTCATTCCACATGGTTGATGGTGGTTTCTGGGTCGTTTCAACCTCTGTTTTCAATTGGAGAGAGGAATTTAAATTTCATACTCAGCCACTCAAAATTACTCATGATGATCTCCCTCTCCCTGAACGTCTTGCACGCTTTGAAAATACATTTCCTTGAAACTTACAGAAAATGATGCTGATAAAAACGTTATCTCGATGACTAAAAAGGAACCTGTTATTTTATAGCTCTCTCTCTGTGAAGCAGTGGCCTGTTTTAGCTCTCTGTCTCGCTATCGGTGATCCACATAGTTGACTAATGGTGTTGTGCTGCTGCATGAGGTCTTTGAAGCAAAATGCCAGGTGGTCGTGTTAATGGTTGAGCCCTAGAAGCACCTGTTGTGGCGAGACTGTGTGATGCTATATTCATATGGAAGGGATATTCAACTTCCTTTCCTACCAGGTTTGTCCATTTAACCAGGAAGGAAGGAAATGCTGGTAACAGCAAAGCAGCACTATGTGTGTATACCATTTATTATTTCATGTGAGAGGATTGTGAGATATTTTCTGGAGGGGCGAAAATGTACACTCGGGTGTAAAGAGGAAACGCAAAGCAATACACATTTGGATCACTCTATCCTTCCTGTCTGTAGTGGCGAATCAGAGAAGACTTTGCGGTGTTGGGATAAAGTTTCATGGGGACAGAGTAGTACCAACACAGGCTCTCGCTGTCTCTGAGTCAGAGGCTCTTGCCCTTATAACACATGAACATGTGGCTTTGGTGCCAATGTGAAGCCAATAACCATCAACAGCCGGCCACACACACATGCATGCATGCGCACACCAGAGGAGGCTGCTGAGGGGAGGACGGCTCATAATAACGTCTGGAATGGAGTAAATGGAATGCCATCAAGCACATGGATTCCATGTGTTTGATACCATTTCATTAATTCCATTAATTTCTAAGAGCCTGTCCTCCACAATTAATGTACCACCAGCTGCACATGCACACACACCTCACTCAAAAGAGAAGCATCACAATTTGTATTGAAATGTTCATGAATTTCTTGAAAATGTATTCCCTTAAAGACCAAACTACATTTGCCAAACATTCCATTGTTATGTTATCTTATATATCTTAAATAACATGTATTTGATCTAATATCTAATCTTATCTTACTACTACTACTACTACTACAACAAATCACTTGGCTGTCAATCAGAAGTTTCAGGTCGGTGACTTAGAGAGACAGGAAGCCAAAGGGCACAGCCAACTCCACCCCTTCCTAATCCTCAGAGCTCACACGCTGTCTACCCACAGTGTGGTTACTTAGGTTGGATTTGGATATATTTGGCTGTTTTCACTGCATAACATTTAGAAGTAGTCCCTTTTCAGGTTTAGACGAAGTGACGGCTAAATGCTAACTGCCATCCATAATGTAAGCTGCAAGCATAGCGAGCAAAGAGAAATCGGTTGTGGTAGTCAAAGTTGTGTTTAACTGTAATGCAGGTGATTGGTGGCAATGATATGAACACGTATTGGGGATGACATCCATAGAAGCATTATACTCAGATTTTTACCTCAACATAGTGTGAAATACACATATTAACAGTAGCCTGAATGTAGGCATATTTTGCTGGGGGGGGCCAATGACGAGAATCGGGATCTTTCCCACATTAGTTTCAATGGCATTTCCATTGTTTTGGTCGAGTTCCATTGACCACTTTATCGCATCTATACTCAGAGTCAATATTCACTGCATAAGGAGTTCCCCCTCGACCACGCCCCACAAATTGGGGAAAACATCCCACTGTAAAAGAGCCAACTTCGTTGTCTATTTTTAGTTATACAGAAATAACAAAACATGCCGAAAAGCTGCTGTGTTGTTCAATGTACATGTAACCAGGTCAAAAATACAGACCTTCGGTTCGCAATGCTCCTACGTAGGAAAATAGAGCCTGCGAGAAGAGCCCTGTGGCTTCTGGCTATTCGGCATGGGAGAGTGGGAAATGTGGAGACTAAGTAGGCTGCACTTAGCTATGTGTGTGGAAAACATTTAATCACAAGTAAAACATTTTACTAATTTATTATAGTCCGTTTGTAACTCCACTCACTACTTGTAGATGTATAGACCGTATGTTTGTGTGAATGGTCTTAGCTAGCTTAATGTTCCGGTCGATGGCTAGCTAGCGCTCACTTACGTGGCTGCTAGCGCAGTCATGAAAAGGGACTTGCTAGCTCAGTCATGAAAAGGGAAGCCCTACAAAATTGCGTTCTCCGAGTAGTGTCAAAGCTCGGAAGTAGGCAATGTTGAAAGTAATCTTTAGACATGTTATTGTAACTGACTAAAACAATCAGACAACAAGAACGTTTGAGAAAGGTTACGTTTTTGCTGTGAGCAAATGGGGTAACTTATGCAGGCACAGGTTTTCCCTACACAACATTCTATCTAATACCGACTATGCAAGCTTCTTTTTATGATTAGAAATTCAATTTCAATGGATTTCAATAAACACTGGCTGTATCAAATTGATTGTGTGATGTCACCATGTTCACATGAAATTGTATTTTTATGATTTGGTATTGACATGACAATGAAATGCAGTAGCTTGAGTCATCAAATTCAATGTATTTTTGGTGCAGAATTATCATTAATAAATGGAGTTCTCTCTCTCACTGTTTAAAATTAGTGATATTTAATTAATCAATGTAAAGAAATGGACTTTTTGATGTATGCATGCAGATATTAATCTGACAAGCCCCTTTTTCTCCCCAATTTCATGGTGTCCAATTGTTGTAGTAGCTACTATCTTGTCTCATCACTACAACTCCCATACGGGCTCGGGAGAGACAAAGGTTGAAAGTCCCCGATACACAACCCGCACTGCTTCTTAACACAGTGCTCATCCAACCCGGAAGCCAGCTGCACCAATGTGTCAGAGGAAACACCATGCACCTGGCAACCTTGGCTAGCGCGCACTGCGCCTGGCCCGCCACAGGAGTCACTGGTGCACAATGAGACAAGGACATCCCTACCGACCAAGCCCTCCCTAACCCGGGCGACGCTAGGCCAATTGTGCGTCGCCCCATGGACATCCCGGTCGCGGCCGGTTACAACAGAGCCTGGGCGCGAACCCAGAGTCTCTGATGGCACAGCTGGCGCTGCAGTACAGCACCCTTAACCACTGCGCCACCCGGGAGGCCTATCATTTGAAATGATTAATTCCATCCAATGCAATCTCATCTGTGAGAACAGAGAGTGAAGCAACCACCAAATAATCTTCAACTCAATGTTTGTTGTTTTCTTTGCTTCCTTACAGGGTTGTGATCACACACACAGCTTTATACCATGTTATTATTAAACAGTTGCGCTTTAAAGTAGCCAAGAAGCCCCCCTCCATCTCACCCTCACATACAGGGGTCCACAGAGGCCAAATTCTGGGCCAACTATTATCAAAGTGAACATGACGAGTCTATGAAGACTGATAAAAGCCTAGTAGAGCCAGATTGTGCTGCTGGCCATCTCTCTCTCTCTCTCTCTCTCTCTCTCTCTCTCTCTCTCTCTCTCTCTCTCTCTCTCTCTCTCTCTCTCATATTCCGACAGGCTGCCAAGCATGGCCCAAATAATAAACAGATGGCCGTCACCAAATATAGCCAGCTCCAGTCTAACACTACAAAGGAACCCAAAATTAAATGATAGGGTATTAGCAGGGGCGATACAATTTGCAGGTCAAAATGTAATGGTAACCTTTCACTGTGCAAATTGAAAATGAACCTTTGGGGTATTGAATTATTTGCAGTTGATGCCGTCTGCTTGTGCAGGGCAGGCAGGCGTTGTTTCTGCGGAGAGGAAAATGCTGGAAGGAGAGGAGGAAGGAAAGGTGATGAAACCGGATCATATTATGACTCTAGGGGCTTTATTACAATTGTCTGCACTTTTCAAGAGCAATTTTAGTGGAGGAAATCAGGCGGAGATGGTGCAGATTGAGCGTTGAGGAAGTGAGGATACTGGTCTGGAGTTCCTTGGTTCTCTCAATCCCACATATATTTTTATTTAACCACATGTTAGCTAGAATCAGGGTTAGTCTGTTGTTTTTCCACGGACCATAATTCCAACCAGCTCCACATAACAAATATAAACAAGTAGAACAGCTTAATGTATTTGTTTCGTTCCAGACACAAACAAAATGCCAGTCATTTTTCATCGAATGATGATTTCCTGACAAGGAGCCCAGGAGTTATTTTCCTCCTGATTTTCCTGATGAATGCATTTATACAAATCGCTGGCCTCTTTTCTACTGTTCTCAGAGAATTATTCCAGGCCTAAAACCCTCAGTGCAAAAGGCGTATGACGCTAACCTTGTCATATTTAGTAGCTGTCAGCAAAATGACCACTGTACTGGGGCCAGTCCTCATAAAGTGGCCTATTCATTATCCTAATCTCATTAGTTAAGATCTGTTAAGTAGAGAGTGGGTATAATGCATGCTTTTCCATTTTAATTATTTATTGACCATAAATACATTTAAGTGCATTAGGGTCCTGGGGCAAAGAGCATGCAGAGAGGTCCCTAATATATTAGGGAGCAAACACATTATCTAAATGTACATATCTAACTAATCATGCATCAGGCCATATCAATGTGAGGCCTTGACATAAATTACAGTTTGACCTATGACCTGGGTCATGCCCTCTCAGGGATTCTGTCACACCGGGGTCTTAAATGCCTCCTTGAAAAATACATTTAAAAGAAAACGGCAGACGTCATTGCCGATCAGCAAAGCTCAAGCCATCTCCCCCCTCCCCCGAGAATAGGCCCCTGTATTGTTATATGTAAATGCTAACAGAGTAATTCTAAATTGCTCCACGGTTAATCATGTTACAGATTAAGAATCATTTGTGGATTAGTATTAAATACATGAATAAGCGTTGCATATTAGCCCACATGGTGAGTAATGTCACGTTGAGAGGGGAGATGAAGAGAGGAAGCGAAGGAGGCTGCTCTCTCTCTCTCTCTCTCTCTCGCTCTCTCTCTCTCTCTCTCTCTCGCTCTCCCTCTCTCTCTCTCTCTCTCTCTCTCTCTCTCTCTCTCTCTCTCTGTCTCTCAGCGTTGCGCGGTTTGTTCTAGTTGACAGGGACACATGCTCCTTGTCCTCCATATCTGCGTGCAGTATATTGCGCGTTTGTGTAAGTGAATGTGACTCTGAATGTGTGTGATAGTATGTAAATACTGTAACTCCTAATAGACAGGGGAGTAAAAAGGTGATTCCACACATGCTGTGTGTGCATGTGTGTGTGTGTGTGTGTGTGTGTGTGTGTGTGTGCGTGTGTGTGTGTGTGTTTGTGTGTGTGTGTGTGTGTGTGCATGCGTGCACGTGCGTGTGTGTGTGTTCCTACACCCTGACTAGATGCTGGAGGTTCCTTGTTGCTCCTCAGGTGGCTGGGTGCAGTGAATTCCAGGACCGCTGTAGAGCAGCAGTAGACGTCTTCATATCCTGTCAGAACAGTAGAGAATGAACTATCTGTATGTGCCAGAGGGTCTGTGTGTGCGTGCCTGTGTGCATGTGTATGTGTGTGTGTGTGTGTGCGTGTGTGTGTCCGTGTGGGAGTTTGTTTTGCGAACAATGATCAGAAACCAGTGTAATATTGAAATATATTTAGCTTCGTACTCCTCGCTAAAATAATAATTGAGAAGAATACATCTCGATTCAAACTGGGAAGGGTTAATGCTTCCCGAGCTTCCATCATAGAGTTCTGGCAAGCGACACATACCGGTGCAAATCAGGTTTTACAACATAATTGTATGTGTCTGGTTACTGTATTAAGCCGATTAGCGGATTAAAAGCTTTCAGCATCATTGAACTGTACATAGAAATCTCTAGATGAAATTATGCAGTGTACATACTTTAATGACTACCTCCTTTGTCTATCTCGCCAATTACGGTATGCAAACAGGGGGCGAGTGTGACGTGTGAGGTACTGTGTTATTTATCCTCTCCTCTTCAGCCTAGCAACCTTGTTGTAGTGCTTCATAATTATCCTGCCGTTCCATACATTACGGGCTCTATGCATTATGTCAGCAGAGGCAATCATTGTGGGGCTAACACAAATGGAGATATTACAGTTATTTCAGGGGCCGGCTAGCTCACTGAGTAGAGTGGCAGGCGTATGGTCATAATTGTATTGGCTATATTTGTGAGTCAATACAAGCTGAGGGCAACGTAATTGAATTAGTGGCCTGTGGTTAGGATCCTTTCCCAGGAGTAGATGGATGAGGCCAGGTGTCATAATCATAACAATGGTGTTAGTGGTGGACAGATCACTGTAATATGCGTGTGTGTGCGTCTGTCAAGTCGTACTAGTCATTATCCACAGCCTGCTATCTTATTGAGTTTTGACAATTATCTGTTTCTCTTTCTTACTTTTCTATTTTGTTGACTTTCGGGGGTAAGCTCATTTCGAATGTGTTTTTTTTTTAGAAAGATTATTAAATTGAAACCACGCCACTGTGTGCATGTATTTTTCCAGACTGAGCTCATCTATAATTCACTGTTTGTTTCAGTTTACAATTGAAAGGAGCTGAAACGTCCCATGCCGTCAGACAAAAATCTTTTTTTTCTCCACCGTTTTTCCAACTAATTTATTTAGCAATCATATATTAGCTGTGGAGATGTTGTTGTCTTTGTTTTATGTCTGGCTGTTGACAGGTAGCAAACAGGAGGTTAGCAGCAGGCTCATGCATGTCTAAAGAGGTGGGCCCGGGCTGCCTGAAGCTCCGATATTCATATCTTCAGAGCGCATGTAGAAAAATGGGATGACTTGCCCTCTGTCACGCGTACGACTTAATGAAATAACGCAATCACATCAGATTTTTGGGCAAAGTTGACATTTAGCCTTGGCACATTTGTGTGAAAATGAGAGTGATGTTTTTGGTGACTTTCATATCGAGGGAATAAGCCCTAAACCCAGCATGTATTACACAAGGAAGCTAATTCATTTGCCAACATAATTATTTAGATATAATTTACATATAAATGTGTTTTGTGTGGAAAATAAATAAATAAGATAAATACACCATAGTCGTAAATGACACCCTCAAGACTGCAATTTACAATTAAAATGTTAAAGCCGCTGATTAAATTCAAGTACAATTTCTTCTTGACCTTCTGAGCTCAGGGAAGGTAAAAGAACATGCTTGCCTGGGCTCCGATTCTGTCTATCTGTGGTTATTCACAGTCCTTTTGTGTTCTTTGTTCTGTCGACTAATGACCTCTAACAATTCCCTTAAAAACCCTTACAGGAACAGATACTGTACAATATCAAATACATCAAATATCATAGAGCAAAGTGTGTTCTGTATTACTACTGTACCTGCCAGCCTAATTCATGGTACACATACTTTAATTTAAAAATAATCCTGCATGTTGATGTCTGTTTCTATATTGCATGGCAGCCTTTGGACATGCACGTGTGTGTATACAGAGCCTTCAGAGAGTATTCACACCCCTTCTTCCACATGTTGTTGTGCTACAGACGGAATTTCAAATGGATTGAATTGAATTGTTGTGTCACTGGCCTACACAGAATGATGTCTTTTTGACATTTTGGGAAATTGATCAATGTAAAAGCTGAAAAGACGTGAGTCAATAGGTACTCAACCTCTTTGTTATGGCAAGCCTAAATAACTTCAGAAGTAAAACATCTCCTTCACGAGTTACATAATTAGTTTCATGGACACACTCTCTGTGCGTTACTATTGTTTAACGTGAATTTTGAATGACTACCTCATCTCTGTACCCCACACATACAATTATATGTAAGGTCCCTCAGTTGAGTCGTGAATTTTAAACACAGATTCAATCACAAAGACCAGGGAGGTTTTCCAATGCCTCACAAAGAAGGGCACCTATCGGTAGATGTATCTTTAAAAAAATAAAAAATAAAATATTATTATTAATTGAGGCTGCAGGTAGCCTAGTGGTTAGAGTGTTGGACTAGTAACCGAAAGGTTGCAAGATCAAGTCCCTGAGCTGACAAGGTAAAGAAAATCTGTCTTTCTGCCTCAGAACAAGGCAGTTGACCCACTGTTCCTAGGCTGTCATTGAAAATAATAATTTGTTCTTAAACTGACTTGCCCAGTTAAATAAAGGTTTAAAAAAAATTACACTTTGGATGGTGTGTCAATACACACAGTCACAACTGTGCAGTTGGCTCAGAACAGGGCAGCACGGCTGGCAAGTACACGGAGGGCTAACATTAATGACGTTCATGTCAATCTTTCATGGCTCAAAGTAGAATATTGACATCATCATTACTTGTTTTCGTAAGAGCTGTTGACAAGCTGAAGGTACCGTGCTGTCTGTTTAAAATACTATCACACAGCTCGGACACTGATGCATACCCCACAAGACATGTCACCAGAAGTCTCTTCACAGTCCCCAAGTCCAGAACAGACTATGGTAGGCGTACAGTACTACACAGAGCCATGACTACATGGAACTCTATTCCACATCAGGTAACTGATGCAAGCAGTAGAATCAGATTTAAAAGCAGGTAAAAATATACCTTATGAGACAGTGGGGGCTGTGAAGTAACACAAACATAGGCACAGACACATGCATTCAGAAACATGATAACACTATATATTCACATACGCATGGATTTTGTGTTGTAGACATGTGGAGTATGGGCCTGAGGGCACACACTTAGTGTGTTGTGAATTCTGTAATTAATGTATTGTAATGTTTTTTAAATTGTATAACTTCCTTAATTCTGCCGGACCCCAGCAAGAGTAGTGGGGATCCATAATGGGGATCCATAATAAATACAAATACAAATACAAAGGTACAGACATCCTTCCTAACTCAGTTGCCGGAGAAGAAGGAAACCGCTCAGGGATTTCACCATGAGGCCAATGGTGACTTTAAAACAGTTACATAGTTGAATTGCTGTGATAGGAGAAAACTGAGGATGGATCAACAACATTGTAGTTACTCCACAATAGTAACCTAAATGACAGAGTGAAAAGAAGGAAGCCTCCAAGATTTCAAACCATGCAAAAAATGTGGCAAAGAAATGTACTTCATGCAAAGCGCTATGCTTGGGGCAAATCCAACACACCACATCACTGAGTACCACTCAGAGTACCATGGTGGTGGCTTCGTTATATTATGTTTATGCATGCCATTGGCAAGGACTATGGAGTTTTTTGGGGATAAAAATAAATGGAATAGAGCTAAGCACAGGAAAATTCATGGAGGACAACCTGGTTCAGTCTGCTTTGCAAAAGACACTGGGAGACAAATTCACCTTTCAGCAGGGCAATAACATAAAACACAAGGTTAAAAATAAACTTGACTTGCTTACCAAGATGACACTGAATGTTCCTGAGAGGCCTAGTTAAAGTTTTGATTTAAACTACAATGCCTACGGAAAGTATTCACAAACATTGACTTTTTCCACATTTTGTTACGTTACAGCCTTAGTCTAAAATTGATTAAATAAAAACAATTCCTCAGCAATCTACACACAATACCCAATTATGACAAAGTGAAAACAGGTTTGTTGAAATTTTTGCAAATGCATTAAATTTAAAAAACTTAAATAAATGATTTACATAAGTATTCAGACCCTTTGCTAAGAGACTCGAAATTGAGCTCTGGTGCATCATGTGTCCATTGATCATCCTTTAGATGTTTCAGTAACTTGATTGTAGTCTACCTGTGGTAAATTCTATTGATTGGACATGATTTGGAAAGGCACACACCTGTCTATATAATGTCCCACAGCTGACCGTGCATGTCAGAGCAAAAACCAAGCCATGAAGTTGAAGGAATTGTCTATACAGCACCGAGACAGGATTGTGTTGAGGCACAGATCTGGGTAAGGGTACCTAAACATTTCTGCAGCATTGAAGGCCCTTAAGAACACAGTGGCCTCCATCATTCTGAAATGGAAGAAGTTTGGAACCTCCAAGACTTTTCCTAGAGCTTGTCGCCTGGCCAAACTGAGCAATTGGGGGAGAAGGGCCTTGGTCAGGGAAGTGACCAAGAACCTGATGGTCACTCTGACAGAGCTTTAGAGGTCCTTTAGAGGAGCTTTAGGGGCCTTTATGGTAGAGTGGCCAGAAGGAAGCCACTCTTCAGTTAAAGGCACATGACAGCCTGTTTGGAGTTTTCCAAAAGTCAGCTAAAGACGCTAAGACCATGAGAAACAAGATTCTCTGGTCTGATCAAACCAAGATTGAACTATTTCATCAAATCAAATTCAATTGTATTTGTCACATACGCCTAACACAACAGGTGTAGGTAGACCTTACCGTGAAATGCTTACTTACAAGCCCAATGCAGTTCAAGAAATACAGTTAAGAAACTATATACTAGATAAACTCAACTAAAAAATTGTAATAAAAAGTAACACAATAAAATAGCAATAACGAGGCTCTATACAGGGGGTATTGGTACCGAGTCAATGTAAGGGGGAACACGTTAGTGAAGGTCATTTGTAAACTCAGCAACAAAAGAAACGTCCTATCACTGTCAACTGTGTTTATTTTCAGCAAACTGAATGATTAATGTGTCCCTGAACAAAGGGGGTTCAACATCAAAAGTAACAGTCAGTATCTGGTGTGGCCACCAGCTGCATCAAGTACTGCAGTGCATCTCCTCCTTATGGACTGCACCAGATTTGCCAGTTCTTGCTGTGAGATGTTACCCCACTCTTCCACCAAGGCACCTGCAAGTTCCCGGACATTTCTGGGGGGAATGACCCTAACCCTCACCCTTCGATGCAACAGGTCCCGGACGTGCTCAATGGGATTGATATCCGGGCTTTTCGCTGGCCATGGCAGAACACTGACATTCCTGTCTTGCAGGAAATCACGCACAGAAAGAACAGTATGGCTGGTGGCATTGTCATGCTGGAGGGTCATGTCAGGATGAGCCTGCAGGAAGGGTACCACGTGAGGGAGGAGGATGTCTTCCCTGTAGCGCACATCGTTGAGATTCCCTGGAACGCCTGATGATGCTGTGACACACCACCCCAGACCATGACGAACCCTTCACCTCCAAATTGATCCCGCTCCAGAGTAAAGGCCTCGGTGTAACGCTCATTCCTTTGACGATAAACGTGAATCCGACCATCACCCCTGGTGAGACAAAACCGCGACTCGTTAGTGAAGAGCACTTTTTGCCAGTCCTGTCTGTTCCAGCGACGGTGAGTTTGTGCCCATACGTGACGTTGTTGCCGGTGATGTCTGGTGAGGACCTGCCTTACAACAGGTCTACAAGCCCTCAGTCCAGCCACTCTCAGCCTATTGCGGAGAGTCTGAGCACTGATAGAGGGATTGTGCATTCCTGGTGTAACTCGGGCAGTTGTTGTTGCAATCCTGTACCTGTCCCGCAGGTGTGATGTTTGGATGTACCGATCCTGTGCAGGTGCTGTAACACATGGTCTGCCCCTGTGAGGACGATCAGCTGTCCGTACTGTCTCCCTGTAGTGCTGTCTTAGGCATCTCACACTATGCCTAAGGCATGTTCACTCAGAGGGGACTAAGCACACACCCCTGAGGGGCCCTAGTGTTGAGGATTAGCGTAGCAGATGTGTTGTTGCCTACCCTTACCACCTGGGGGAGGCCCGTCAGGAAGTCCCATATCCAGTTGCAGAGGGAGGTGTTTCGTCTCAGTGTCCTTAGCTTAGTGATGAGCTTTGTGGGCACTATGGTGTTGAACGCTGGGCAGTAGTCAATGAACAGCATTCTCACATAGGTGTTCCTTTTGTCCAGGTGGGAAAGGGCAGTGTGGAGTGCGATTGAGATTGCGTCATTTGAAGATTTGTTGGGGCGGTATGCAAATTGGAGTGGGTCTAGGGTTTCCAGGATGATGGTGAGCCATGACCAGCCTTACAAAGCACTTCATGGCTACCGACATGAGTGCTATGGGGCGGTAGTAATTTAGGCAGGTTACCTTCACTTTCTTATGAACAGGGACTATGGTGGGACTCTGCTTGAAACATGTAGACTCGGTCAGGGAGAGGTTAAAAATGTCAGTGAAGACAGTTGCCAGTTGGTCAGCGCATGCTCTGGCCCCGCGGCCTTGTGAATGTTGACCTGTTTAAAGGTCTTGCTCACATCAGCTACAGAGAGCTGTGGCAGTCTGGAACAGCAGATGCTCTTATGCATGCATCAGTGATGCTTGCCTCATAGCGAGCATAAAAGCTTGTCTGTTAGGCTTGTGTCACTGGGCACCTTGAGGCTGTCTTTCCCTTTGTAGTCTGTAATAGTTTGCAAGCCCTGCCACTTCCGAAGAGTGTCAGAGCCGGTGTAGTACGATTCAATCTTAGTCCTGTATTGACACTCTGCCTGTTTGATGGTTCATCTGAGGGCATAGCAGGATTTCTTATAAGCGTCCGGATTAGTGTCCCACTCCTTGAAAGCGGCAGCTCTAGCCTTTATCTCGGTGCGGATGTTGCCTTTAATCCATGGCTTCTGGTTGGGATATGTACGCACGGTCACTGTGGGGACAACGTCGTCGATGCACTTCTTGATGAAGCCGTTGACTGATATGGTATACTCCTCAATGCCATTAGATCAATCCCGAAACATATTCCATTCTGTGCCAGAAAAACAGTCCTGTAGCGTAGCATTCACGTCATCTGACCACTTCCGTATTGTGCGAGTCACTGGTACGTCCTGCTTTACTTTTTTGCTAGTGAAAAGCTTTCCCAGAAGAATGGAGATTGTTAAAGCAGTCCAAATCAATATTAATGCCCATGATTTGGGAATTAGATGTTTGACGAGCAGGTGCCCACATGCTTTTGGTCAGGTAGTGTAAATTGGCTTGAATATCTATGGCAATAATTGAAAATTGCTATCCAACCAACTTGACAGAGCTTGAAGAATAAAAAAAAATATGATGTTCAAATATTGTACAATCCAGGTGTGCAAAGCGCTTAGAGACTTACCCAGAAAAACTAATAGCTGTAATCGCTGCCAAAGGTGATTCTAACATGTATTGATTGACTCAGGGGTGTGAATACTTATGTGTATGAGATTTTTCTGTATTTCATTTTCAATACATTTGCAAAAATTTCTAAAAACATGTTTTCACTATGTCATTATTTGTTACTGTGTGTAGATGCGTGCCTAAAAATATCACTTTAATTCATTCAGGCCATAACACAACACAATTTGAAATAATTCACGGGGAATTAATACTTTCTCAGGGCAGTGGATGTGTACTGACCACGTGCTCCTAGAACACAGCACATCTGAAGGAAGTGGCTATGTCCACAGATGTCCACATGGTGGCAGTGTTGTGACTGTCTTTCTGTTTGTGTCTGTGTGCGTGTGCACGTGACGTGTGTGCGTGCATGCACACGTGTATGTTTGACACTGTTGATCTGTTGATTTGACCCAATGCTAATCAGTGTCAGAGGGCCGAGTCATGCTGTCGTGTTCTGCGGCTGACAACGACTGACACTGAGCTGAGAGGTGGATGGACAGGAAAAATACCCTCTTGTCCAAACACATTCATTTATGGGCCAAAAATATCCCCATGTAGCCTGCATGTTTATTAGTCATGTATCAGACGTTTGGCTGATAGACACACATGCTCATTAGCCCTTAGTGTTGCTTCACAAGAGACCAATGAGAGTCCTCATTAGTCAGCGCGCATCACAGATAAAGCACAATGGGGTAGGGACTCACTCAAGTCAGAGCAAGAGAAATCAAGAAAGCATGCCATGATAACTTTAATTTATAAGCCACTCATAGATCATTTCTAAAACATACAACTATGTGGTAAGTGAAATATTTTGTATTGGAAATAATGGAAAAAGACTGGAAATTCAAATGTGCACCCCAACCCTAAATTTGACCAATGCGCATCAATAGCAATAGCAGGTGTAAGTAATAAGCTGAGTTTGCTGTAATGTCTTGTTAGATACAGCTGTCTGGATCGGGAAGAGAATCGGAAGTACATAGATTGTGAGGTTCTGAGTAATGTGTGATTAGGTACATTACATTTGTTCTAATTGAAATTAAATACATGCATATTTAGTATGCAGAAACAACTAATTAATGATAGACAGAATCCCATGATTGGTAGATGAGCTGTCAGCGAACATTAAATTCCAACGGGACATTCGCGATATGAGCTTGTTTTGTTCCACCGAAACTTGGTGACTTTTGATAGGTTTTCTCTTGTGCGCTTGAATAGAGACTACAACAGTATGGGTAAAAAAAAGTGTTGGGCGGAGTCTGTTTCTATGTCAACAACAGATGGTGTCATGCTGGACAAATCACAATCAAACAGATATTATGCACTCCACATGCTGACGTTTTAGCTGTTAGCTGCAGACCATAATACCTTCATTGTGAGTTCACAAATGTGATTGCCCTTGTCACTCACATCCATCCTTCAGAGAATGCAAAGTGTGCCATGGATAGTATACAAACAATCACAGAGGACCTGCAGAGGGCATCTCCAGATGGATTTTTTTGAAACTCTGTGGATTTTAACCACTGCTCTCTATCCTTTGTTCTCCCCAACTTCAGGCAATTTGTTAAATGCCCCACTCGCAATTATAAGGCTATTGACTTGCTGTAGTGTTATCCAGTGCCCTGTCCCCTTTGGGGCAGTCTGACCACAATATGATTCAACTCCTATCGAAGTACAGCCCAATAATTAGTGTCCAGCGCCAGAAGCCCAAAACCATCATGATACAAAAATGGTCACAGGACATCTGTGAAACTCAGAGGGAATGCTTTGAGTATACACTCTTAGAAAAAAGGGTTTAAAAATGTTTTTTTCAGTTGTCCACATAAGGAGAACCCTTTTTGGTTCCAGAGAGAACCCTTTTGGGTTCCATGTAGAACCTTCTGTGGAAGGAGTCCTTACATGGAGCCCAAAAGGATTCTCTCTGGAACCAAAAAGGGTTCTTCTATGCCAGTGGTCAGCAACCGGTCGACTGGTGACATAGACCTTCTTTCTAATAGTGTTGCTGACTATATCAACTTCTGTGTGGAAATTGTTGTTCATTAGAGAACAGTGAAGTGCTTCCCCAATAGCAAACCATGGATTACAAGAGACATTAAGAACACACTCATTATGAGGTGTGACATGGACCGTGTGAAAGGGATACAGAAGGAATTGAAACAAATGATCAGGGCTTGAAAGAGGGACTACAAGAACAAGATTAATAAGCAACAACATCAGGGAGGTATGGAAAGGAATGACTGGATATGGTGGGAGGCCAGCTGAGAGAACTGTGGATGCACCAGTTAATGAGCTCAACCACCTCTTTGCATGCTTCGACAACTGTGATTTCTCCACAGAAAGACGGGAGAGGTCTGTGGAGAGGTTACAGCAGCGGAGTCTGGGACCAGTCTGGCTTTTACTCTGACTGTTGACCAAGTGAGAAAACTGTCCTGTGAGGAGTGAGAGCCAAGCGTCAGGGTCAGTAGCTTCAGCCCAGCATTACACACACACACACACACACACACACACACACACACACACACACACATACACACACACACACACACACACACACACACACACACACACACACACACACACACACACATATACTGTATATCAACTGAAATTCACAAGCAGTGCTCGACTTGGAGTGAAACAGGTTCTAGTATTAATTTTGGCTGCCGGTACTGTTTATATTTAGGTGCAGGAGATCCACAATACTATTGAGCTAATATTCTATAAGAGGAACAGGAGCTCAAGCAGTAGAAAATGTGTGGTGCCAGTACTCAGCTCCTGTGAGCTCCAGCCCAAGTCAAGCACTGCTCACAAGTGCCTGATTGACTGACTACTAGCCAAAAACATTTTTTATTTTAATTTACTTTTCTCCATATTATTATCTCTGATAAGCTACCCAGGAAAGGGCTAAGAACAGCCCATATTAGTAATTGTAGACTTAAAAACAAGGTTCATGCAATCAATAACTTGCTAACGTCGAGTAACATTCATATACTGGCCATTTCTAAAACTTAGACAATTCCTTTGATGATACAGCAGTAGCAATACAAGGATATAACATCTACAAAAAGACAGGAATGCCTATGGGGGAGGGTTTGCTGTGTCTGCTCAGAGCCATATTCCTGTAAAGCTCAGAGAGGATCTCATGCAAATGTCTAGTAGTCGAAGTGTTGTGGTTGCAAGTTCAACTGTTGCATGTAAAGCTTCTTCTTTTAGGATGCTGCTTTAGGATGCTGTATTTACAACTGTGACTAATGCCTGTAATTTGACACAGGTTATCACTCAACCAACTAGAGTGCATTCCAATAGTAAAAAAATAGCAAAAAAGTATTTAGTCAGCCACCAATTGTGCAAATTATCCCACTTAAAAAGATGAGAGAGGTCTGTAATTTTCATCATAGGTACACTTCAACTATGACAGACAAAATGAGAAAAAAAATTCCAGAAAATCACATTGTAGGACTTTTAATTTATTTATTTGCAAATTGTGGTGGAAAATAAGTATTTGGTCACCTACAAACAAGCAAGATTTCTGGCTCCCACAGACCTGTAACTTCTTCTTCAAGAGGCTCCTCTGTCCTCCACTCGTTACCTGTATTAATGCCACCTGTTTGAACTTGTTATCAGTATAAATGACACCTGTCCACAACCTCAAACAGTCACACTCCAAACTCCACTATGGCCAAGACCAAAGAGCTGTCAAAGGACACCAGAAACAACATTGTAGACCTGCACCAGGCTGGGAAGACTGAATCTGCAATAGGTAAGCAGCTTGGTTTGAAGAAATCAACTGTGGGAGCAATTATTAGGAAATGGAAGACATACAAGACCACTGATAATCTCCCTCGATCTGGGGCTCCACACGAGATCTCACCCCGTGGGGTCAAAATGATCACAAGAACGGTGGACAAAAATCCCAGAACCACACGGGTGGACCTAGTGAATGACCTGCAGAGAGCTGGGACCAAAGTAACAAAGCCTACCATCAGTAACACACTACGCCGCCAGGGCCTCAAAACCTGCAGTGCCAGACGTGACCCCCTGCTTAAGCCAGTACATGTCCAGGCCCGTCTGAAGTTTGCTAGACAGCATTTGGATGATCCAGAAGAAGATTGGGAGAATGTTATATGGTCAGATGAAACCAAAAAATAACTTTTTGGTAAAAACTCAACTCGTCGTGTTTAGAGGACAAAGAATGCTGAGTTACATCCAAAGAACACCATACCTACTGTGAAGCATGGGGGTGGAAACATCATGCTTTGGGGCTGTTTTTCTGCAAAGGGACCAGGACGACTGATCCGTGTACAGGAAAGAATGAATGGGGCCATGTATCGTGAGATTTTGAGTGAAAACCTCCTTCCATCAGCAAGGGCATTGAAGATGAAATGTGGCTGGGTCTTTCAGCATGACAATGATCCCAAACACACCGCCCGGGCAACGAAGGAGTGGCTTCGTAAGAAGCATTTCAAGGTCCTGGAGTGGCCTAGCCAGTCTCCAGATCTCAACCCCATAGAAAATCTTTGGAGGGAGTTGAAAGTCCGTGTTGCCCAGCAACAGCCCCAAAACATCACTGCTCTAGAGGAGATCTGCATGGAGGAATAGGCCAAAATACCAGCAACAGTGTGTTAAAACCTTGTGAATACTTACAGAAAACGTTTGACCTCTGTCATTGCCAACAAAGGGTCTATAACAAAGTATTGAGATACACTTTTGTTATTGACCAAATACTTATTTTCCTCCATAATTTGCAAATAAATTCATAAAAAATCCTACAATGTGATTTTCTGGATTTGTTTTCTCTCATTTTGTCTGTCATAGTTGAAGTGTACCTATGATGAAAATTACAGGCCTCTCTCATCTTTTTAAGTGGGAGAACTTGCACAATTGGTGGCTAACTAAATACTTTTTTGCCCCAATGTATGTTGGTCTGATGTGTATAAGGAAGTGAATCCAGATGCAATGAAAGCGTTTGTAAAATGAGTCATGCCAATTGTTGACAAGCATGCACCTGTTAAGAAACTGTGACAACTGTTAGAGCCCCCTGGATTGATGAATTAAAAAGTTGCATGGTTCAACGAAGTGATTCAAAAAAAGGTAGCAAACAACTCAGGCTGCTCTGCTGATTGGTTGGCATACTGTAAATTGAGAACTTTTGTGACTAAACTTAAGAAAATGAAGAATAAATTGTTGTACCAAACCAAGATATATGACATAAAACGGAATGGAAAAATACTTTTGAGTATAAAACCCAGTTTGAGCAGAAAACCCAGTTATTCTCCATCATTCATTGAAGTTGACGGGTCATTTATAATAAAACCTTTCGATATTGTCAATCATTTCAATGACTATTTCACTAGTAATGTGGAAAAACTCAGAAGTGAAATGACAACATTCAACAGTGAACCATCTTATTTTTGTATAAAAGATCTAATAATGAAAGAGAAGGATTGCTGCTTTGAATTTGGTCAAGTCAGTGAGGAGGAGGTGGAAAACGAATGTTATCCATCAATAATGATAAGCCTCTAGGTATAGACAGCGTTGATGGGAAACTATTGAGAGTGGTAAGCAGACTATATTGAAACCCCAAATTCCTATATATTTCACCAAAGCCTGAATGAGTGTGTATGTCCACAGGCGTGGAAGGAATCTAAAGTAATTCCCCTGCCTAAAACTAGTAAAGCACCCTTTTGGCTCAAACAGTCACCCAATCAGTTTGCTGCCTGTTCTTAGTAAACTGATGGAGAATTGTGTTTGACCAAATACATGCATATAGAGAAGCGCACTCAACTTGTATTGCACTGACTCAGATGACTGATGATTGGTTAAAAGAAATGGATCATAAAATGACAGTCGGAGCTGCATTGTTAAATTTTAGTGCCCACCTTTGATGTTATTGATCATAAATTGTTGTTAAAAAAAACTTGCTTGCTATGGCTTTACATCACATGTCGTCACATGGTTGGAGAGTTATCTATCCAATAAAAACCAAAAGGTGTTCTTCTATTTTAATCCCAGGCCCAGGTCCCCGCAGGAGACCTGTTGCCTGTTTGTAGGCCATCGTTGTAAATAAGAACTTGTTCTTAACTGACTTGCCTAGTTAAATTAAGGTTAAATAAAAAAAATCTTTTTTTTTTTTAATGGCAGCTTCTCTAACATCAGATATCTGCAGTGTCCCTCGGGGCAGTTTCCTTGGGCCGTTACTCTTCTCTATTTTTTACAAATGATTTGTCACTGGTCTTACACGAAGCTAGAATGACTATGTAATGCGGATGATTCCACACTCTACATGTCAGCACCAAAAGCCAGTGAGCTCACTGAAATTCTAAATAAGAAGTTACAGTCCGTATCAGAATGCAGGATTAATAATAAACTGGTTTGAAAGACATCTAAAACTAAAAGCATTGTTGTAACGGTTTTCTTCATCTGAAGGAGAGGCGGACCAAAATGCAGCGTGGTGGTTATTCATGTTTTAATTTATGAAGACACTATACATGAATAAACTAAGAAAACAATAAACGTGAGAAAACAACCTAAAACAGTCCTATCTGGTGCAAACACAGAGACAGGAACAATCACCCACAAACACACAGTGAAACCCAGGCTACCTAAGTATGATTCTCAATCAGAGACAACTAATGACACTTGCCTCTGATTGAGAACCATACTAGGCCGAAACATAGAAATCCCCTAAAACATAGAAAAACAAACATAGACTGCCCACCCAACTCACGCCCTGACCATACTAAATAAATACAAAACAAAGGAAATACAGGTCAGAACGTGACAATTGTATTTGGTTTAAAGCATTCTCTAAGACCTAAACCACAACTGGAGTTGTGCGTAAAGGGTGTGACCATTGAGCAAGTTGAGGAAGCTAAACTCCCAGGTTTAACGTTGAATGGTCAATTATTATGGTCAAGTCATATTGACAAAGTTGCTGTGAAGATGGGGAGGGGTATGTCTTTTCTAAATAGATGTTCTGCGTTTTTGTTGTTCAGGCTCTGGTCTTGTTCCATCTTGATTATGGTCCAGTAATATGGTCAAGTGCAGCAAAGAAATACTAGCAAAGCTGCAGCTGGCTCTAAACAGTGCAGCATGTTTTGCCCGTAACTGCACATAGAGAACTAACGTCAACAACATGCATGCCAGTTTTCCCTGGTTGAGAGAGATTAACTGCTTCTGCTCTCGTTTCTAGGAGAAACATTACTGTGATGAAAATGTCAGATTGTCCAACCTGGTCTCATAGCATTTCGTGTTATTCTGTATGTAAATCTGAGACACTCCATTTAGTATGATATGTTATGTTTTATATTGTAACGACCCGCACAGACAGCTGTGTGTTATGTGTTAGGCTAGTTGGTGGTTGTGTTGTACTTACCAGTACCCAGTGTTCGCGGGGTCCGACATGCCAATCAACCTGCTATCTGCCAATCGCGGGAATGCCTGGAATGTTCTGATGCCGGGCATCCTGGCGGTTGGCGGAGTGGCGTGGAGGGGGGTAGTGCAGGGGGATGGAGCATTGGAAGTTAAGACCAGGTTTAGCCTTTGTTCTCTCTCTTACCTCTGGGCTTCACAAGAGAAGGTCACGATTAGCTTGTGGGTTATCTTTCATTTATTTGGCGTGGGCTACGGCCAAACAGTAGCCTGTGTAAAGTTGTTCCTTTATGATCTAGTCAGGTCATTATAATATGATATGTATTCATTTTTTTGTGGATGTCCATCATCCATTTTGTATGATATGTTATGAATTACAATTCGTATGACATGTTATGAATTTGCTAAATGCAAAATATTTTACGAATTTGAAAAATGTATGATCTGTAATGAATTCCAATTTGTTGTGGCTAACGTAATCTAGGTGACTAACACTAACGTTAGTTAGCTGGCTAACATTTGCTGGGCTAGGGGTTAAGGTTAGGGGTTAAAGTTAGGAGTTAGGTTAAAGGGTTAAGGTTAGGGGAAGGGTTAGCTAAAAGGGTTAAGGTTAGGGTTAGGGGAAGGGTTAGCTAACATGCTAAGTAGTTGCAAAGTAGATGAATAGTAAGTAGTAAGTCGTTGAAAAGTTCTAATTAGCTAAAATGCTAAAGTTGTCCGTGATGACATTCGAACAAGCAACATAACATATCAAGGGATAAAATAACAATACTGACTGTAAAATGACACACTATCACATTCTAACACACACAATTTACACACATATTATTATTTAGTCATATTGTTTGAATATTGTTGTATTTTACATTTGTGGGACTGTTCTTGTCCAACAGTGTATCAGTGTTGTATTACTCGTCGTGTTCATTTTTTGTGTGTGACTCCAGGAAGAATAGTTGCTGCTTCGGCAAAAGCTAACGGGGATCCGAAAAAATCAAACCAAACCAAAATAGTTCAAACTGACCAATGCCAGGAAGGCTGTGGGTCCGTATGGAGTCATACCCCAGGTACTCAAGAACAGTGCTGAGCAGCATTGCTGAATTGTGCACTTTATCTGCATGCAGTCACTGTCTACCTCCATTGTACCTATACCGTGGAAATCCTCCTGCATTGTGCCTGTATCCAAAAATGCCAACTTCAGGCCTGTTGCACCTATAATATTTTGGGAGTCTCAAGGTTCTGCTAGCCTAAGTTAGAATACCTCATGATAAGCTGTAGACCACACTATTTACCAAGAGAGTTTTCACCTGTATTTTTTGTAGCTGTCTATTTACCACCACAAACCGATGCTGGCTCTAAGATCGCACTCAACGAGCTGTATAGGGCCTTAAGCAACAAGAACATGCTGATCAGAGGTGGCACTCCTAGTGCTCAGTGATTTTAATGCAGGAAAACTTAAATCCATTTTACCTCATTTCTACCAGCATGTCACATGTGAACTAGAGGGATGAAAACTCAAGATCACCTTTACTCCACACACAGAGATGCATACAAAGCTCTCCCCCGCCCTCCATTTGGGAAATCAAACCATAACTCTATCTTCCTGATTTCTGCTTACAAGCAAAAACTCAAACAGGAAGTACCAGTGTTGAGCTCAATATGGAAATGGTCCGATGAAGCAGATGCTAACCTAACCTAACTATTTCCCTAGCACAGACTGGAATATGTTCCGATGGCCTTGAGGAGTTTACCACAATAGTCACCGGCTTCATTAATAAGTATATTGATGACTTTGTCCCCACAGTCACCATATAGTGCATTGGGAAAGTATTCAGACCCCTTGACCTTTTCCACATTTTGTTAAGTTACAGCCTTATTATAAAATTGATGAAATTGTTTTTTTCCCCTCATCAATATACACACACAATGACAAAGCAAAAAAAGTTTCAATTTTTTCCACATTCATTACATTTTTTACAAATTAATTATTCAGACCCTTAACTCAGTACTTTGTTAAAGCACCTTTGGCAGCGACTACAGCCTCGAGTCTTCTTGGGTATGACACTACAAGCTTGGCACACCTGTATTTGGGGAGTTTCTCCCATTCTTCTCTGCAAATCCTCTTAATATCTGTCAGGTTCGATAGGGAGCGTTGCACAGCTATTTTCAGGTTTCTCCAGAGATGGTCGATTGGATTCAAGTCTGGGCTCTGGCTGGGCCAGTCAAGGCTAATCAGAGACTTGTCCCGAAGCCACTCCTGCGTTGTCTTGGCTGTGTGCTTAGGGTCGTTGTAGAGTTGGAATGTGAACCTTCGCCCCCAGTCTGAGGTCCTGAGCGCTCTGGAGCAGGTTTTCAGTAAGGATCTCTCTGTACTTGGCTCCAATAATCTTTCCCTCAACCCTGACAAGTCTCCCAGTCTCTGCAGCAGAAAAAAATCCTCAAAGCATGATGCTGCCACCACCATGCTTCGCCGTAGGTATGGTGCCAGGTTTCCTCCAGATTAGACCCTTGGTATTCAGGCCAAAGAGTTCAATCTTGGTTTCATCAGACCTGAGAATCTTTTTTCTTATGGTTTGAGAGTCCTTTAGGTGCCTTTTGGCAAACTCCAAGCAGGCTGTCATGAGCCTTTTACTGATTGGTGACTTCCATCTGGCCACTACCATAAATGCCTGATTGGTGGAGAGCTGCAGAAATGGTTGTCTTTTCGGAAGGTTCTCCCATCTCCACAGAGGATCTCTAGAGCTCTGTCAGACTGACCATCTGGTTCTTGGTCACCTCCCTGACCACGGCCGTTCTACCCCGATTGCTCAGTTTGACCAGGCGGCCAGCTCTAGGAAAAGTCTTGCTGGTTCCAAACTTCTTCCATTTCAGAATGATGGAGGTCACTGGAGGCTCTGGAGCAACGAACCGCCCTTGCTGTCTCTGCCTGGCCGGTGGCAAAGACACGAATCCGGGCACCTATAAGAAATTCCTCTACGCCCTCCGGAAAACCATCAAAATGGCAAAGCGTCAATACAGGACTAAGAGTGAATCCTACTACACCGGCTCTGATATTCGTTGTGACAGGGCTTGCAAACTATTACGAATTACAAAGGGAAACCCAGCCGAGAGCTGCCCAGTGACGCAAGCCTACCAGACGAGCTAAATGCCTTCTATGCTCGCTTTGAGGCAATCAAAACTGAGCCATACGTGAGAGCACCAGCTGTTCCAAATGACTGTATGTTGTGAATAATACCTTTAAACGGGTTAATATTCAGAGCATGTGCTGACCAGCTGGCAAGTGTCTTCTGACCAGCTGTCAACCTCTCTCTGACCCAGTCTGTAATACCTACAGGTTTCAAACAAACTACCGTAGTCCCTGTGCCTAAGAACGCCAAGGTAGCCTATCTAAATGACTACAGCCCCTTAGCACTCACATCTGTAGCCATGAAATGTTTGAAAGGCTGTTCATGACTCACATAAACAACATCATCCCAGAAACCCTGGACCCACTCCAATTTGCATACCACCCCAACAGATCCGCAGATGACGCAATCACTATTGCATTCCACACTGCCCTCTCCCACATGGACAAAAATAACATCTATGTGAGAATGTTGTTAATTGACTACAGCTCATCACTAAGCTAAGGGCCCTGGGACAGAACACCTCTTCTCCATAACTGGATCCTGGACTTCCTGATGGACCGCCCCCAGGTGGCGAGGATAGGCAACAACACATCTACCGGGCTGACCCTCAATACAGGGGCCACTCAGCGGTGCATGCTCAGTCTCCTCCTGTACTCCCTTTTCACCCATGACGATTTCACTACATAGTCTACACTTGTTGTATTTGGTGCATGTGACCAAAAAATATTGATTTGACCCTATGAGCACAAGACGTTGAAAATACGTATTTTGTGTAAAAATATGTTTAACCAATTTTGCTCACCTGGAAGGCTAAATACATCTATCATCGAAAATGTTGTGTTCCTCATCAAATCAGAAAGAGAAAGATACCATGGCAGGTTGCTACCAAACTCGTCTCAGGATTTTGAGTTCTTTTAAATGTCTCCATCTGTCCTCGTTCCCTCAACCAGTGCTCCCCATGCATTTCTCAGTAGGTTAAGTTACCCAACGTCTGCATAAGTAGCACACTTCTCTTTGTTGGCGGGGTAAATTGATAGTTCACTATTTTTTGCAAAGTGACACAACTCTCAAAAGTAGCCCCGGACCCCGTCCATGCATGACATTACCACGTCTGCCTTTAATTAAAAAACAAAATGGCAGGATGAGAAATATGAGCAAATATTTGAATTTCAGTCACTATCGCCTTTCCCTTATTTCACACAGTCTGCATCCATGGAATGTGGCCATACTTGAGAATACACAATGATGTGATCAGTCAGAGAGCATTAGAGCTAGGGTAGTGGAGAAAGGAAAGTGCTATGAATGGAGACTGCTGTGAATGAGAGACTATGGAAATACAGTAGTCTTTCTTACCCAGGTGGATTTCACAAGGAGGCCCAGCACACATTATGGTGGGCATTTTCAACTCATGAACTTCATATGTACTTCTCAAGTTTCTCCATCATGTAGCCTAAGACTTATTCATACACACATATGCATGCACACACACACACACACACACACACACACACACACACACACACACACACACACACACACACACACACACACACACACACACACACACACACACACACACATTGAAATGAAAGAGTGAAGAGAGGTCATCCACAGGGCAAAAATCGGTCCTCTCAATGAAAGAGGAAAACCTAAGACAGAGGAAAACTGTCATGGAAGACGTTTTACACATACACTCTTAGAAAAAATGGTTCTTAGGATGTCCCCATAGGAGAACCCTTTTTGGTTCCAAAAGGGTTCTACATGGAACCAAAAGGGAGGGGTTCTTTTTGGGGAAAGCTGAACAACCTTTTTTTCTAAGAGAGAACAGTAGAGGCCTAAATACATTTTAAAGAACAAATACTGATCAGAATGGAGTGACACATAGATATGAATGGAGTGAAAATAGATCTGGGAAGGGTAAGGCTGGATGAAGTTCAATGGGAGGACATTTAGTTTTCACAACTTTTGAAGCCTGAGTGTACAACACTGCAATGCTGCTGAGTTTTTCAAGAATGGTCCACCACCTAAAGGACATCCACCCAACTTGAAAAAACTGTGGGAAGCATTGGAGTCAACATGGGCCAGCATCCCTGTGGAACGCTTCTACACCTTGCATGCCCAGACGAATTGAGTCAGTTCTGATGGCAAAAGGGTGTGCAACTCAATATTAGGAAGGTGTTCCTCATGTTTTGTACACTACATCTATTGTATGTCCATCCACTAATTATGCACTGCATGAAGAGAAGTGTATTTGCTATGTCATAGCTTCTCTTCTCGTATCGTTTACTGCTACAAACAAATTACACGCTAACCGAAGAACAACAGTGCAGTGCACTATCCCCGACTTTCAATCTTCACTGCAGTGGACAAAACAACAAAAAGACAGTGTTCATTGATTGAATGTCCACCAGGTGGTGCAATGAAAGGCAATGGAGTTACACATTTTCTGGCAGTACTTTTAATGACCAGAAGATGGCGCCAATAGCACATGAATCACGAATGCAGCGTTTTGTGGTTCACCACATTCAATTTCAATGTTGATGCATATTTGACTTCATTAAAGCACATCTTTATCTGCGTATGTCTATTCCTAGAGTTTACTAGCTCCTTTAGTCTGTGGTAAAAAAATATACTCTAGATAGCCTCTGTGAATTTGTAAGAGCCTTCATATGGGAATCTATTCAAAGGAAGCCATTGTTTCTCATTATCTGCAATATTACAAAATAGAAAGTTATGATGGAAAAACCTATGACCAATATAAAGTTGGCTCACTGTGCAAAGACATCAGAATAACTTCCAATTGTGATATTTCATTCAATGTGAAATAAATTGTTGGAAGCCCCAACGCCGATTTATGGTTGTAATCTGGGTTAATATGAGACAAAATGATGAGTAACTGCAAACTTCAAATAACAAGAAAACAATGTTTAGCCAACCAATCGCCCTGTGACCTCGAGCCATGTGTTCATTTAAGGCGACATACAAAGGATCATTGATGCTACGTACGTGTGTAATTTGTGCTCATAACCTGAACTGTGTGTCCACAGTCCACCACCACAATGAATGTAGGGAAAAAGAGAACACCTCAGCTTGGGCACACAGAACAATACTGCAGTGTTTTCCTAGTGGAGAATCCCACTATTTTGCCAGTCAAATCTGCATACCTAGAATGCAGTGAGGGTGGGGGACGTGGTGAATGTGGCACACTACTAACACTGTCCTGCCTGTTTAGCCTGCTGCTCTACCCACTCAAAAACACACATCTGGACAAATGCTCATGTTCACACACAAACATACAGTACGTGTAGATATGTGTCACAGTTCAAAAGGACAGTGTGATTTTCGACTAATATTCAAGCATAATGTTATACTTTACAGTAAAAAGATCCAACCTTGTCTGAAGCAGATCCGATTGAAGCCAGCGGTGGAGGTGCAGTGTCAGACAATGATAATGTGTCTGTTACACCAAAGTATCACAGAAAATAATAACCTATTCTACCGGTGTGATCCAAGGAAGCCACGCAAATGCAATATTTTTTTCATTCAGCTCACAACAAGACACACTTTACCAGGCTGGGCAAGGAGCGAGTGGTGGGAGACAACGAGGAACTCCCTCTAAAACAGAACTTGGTGCCAGTTTCCCTCCAAAAACCACATCAAGGAGGCATAACTGGGTTATAATAATGTGTTTGGTGAGCGAGTTTCATAACCGTCTAGACATTGGGACAGCGCCGCCATGCCAGTCTAGCAGCCTTAATATGAGACCACCTCTCCACTCCAGCCAGCCAGCCAGTTCACATGCATGATGAGATGTAATGGATTTCAGAGGCCATTTTCCACCTTCAGCTCCACTCAGGGTCTGAGGAGCTTTTGGAAGTAAACATGCACAAGCAAACTCAAAACATGAATGTGTCCCAACAGAGGACCCAGGGCAGAAATGGGAAGTCTCAGCCGTCTGGGGACCTCTCTAACCAGACCCTGGTATTTATTTCTGGGAAGTGTGGAAAGCGAGCCACACTGAGTCACTCTAGACTTTGGGTCAGAGCCGGTAGAGACTTTTAGAGGGGGAGTAGTGAGTCGGTGGAGGCCAGTGTGGAGCATGCCTATTCTCAGACTGGCTAGAAGGGATTCCCTCTGACAAGACCTAAAGCCTTGCTAATCAGGACTTAGTAGAGGGAGGGCTGGACGGGAGGTATGCATGAAAGGTGTGTGTGTGTGTGTGTGTGTGTGTGTGTGTGTGTGTGTGTGTGTGTGTGTGTGTGTGTGTGTGTGTGTGTGTGTGTGTGTGTGTGTGTGTGTGTGTGTGTGTGTGTGTGTGTGTGTGTGTGTATGAGAGAGAGAGAGAGAGAGAAAGAGTGAGAAAGAGAGAATGCGAGAGAGTGATTGATTGAGTGACCGAGTGAATGAGACAAGTGAGACAAATCTTGAGTGCGTACGGCCTGCTACTGTACATGATTTACTGTCAGTGTGTGTGCTACTATGACATAAGACCAGCAGAGACGTCAACTGACCCCCATTCCTCACAAGCTTTTAAATAAAAGCAGCATAAACAAACCAACAACTATACTATGCTCTTTAATCTTCCCAAATGCAAAAGTCTGACCTGATAACTCATTACAGCGTCGGCTGTATGTCTGAATGTGTGTGTGTGTTCGCATTTGCCTGTGTGTGTGTGTGTGTGTTCGCATTTGCCTGTGTGTGTGTGTGTGTGTTCGCATTTGCCTGTGTGTGTGTGTGTGTGTGTGTGTGTGTGTGTGTGTGTGTGTGTGTGTGTGTGTGTGTGTGTGTGTATTTGCACGCACCTCCGGGCGTCTGTTAGTCTTTTTGTATGTTAGTCTGTCTGCATATTTGTCTGGCAGCTTTGCTGTCCTCAATCTCTCTTTACAAGAGAATGATTAAGGGCCCAGACGGTTTCCCAGAAGCCCCAGGGTTACGTAGGTAGCAGCCGTGACACACACACATTCAGACATACAGCCAGCGGTGTCTTGACACATGGGAGCTGCTGAGTAACAGTGCCTCCTGCTGCCAGATAGGCCAGGCTAACAAACCATGAAGGCATGCAGACTTTCACAACCTCTTACCCAAACTGGAACGCACTGGGGAGAGATGTGTCATCTCAAATGGATGGAGTATACAGTAAAGCATTATAGCGCCAGCTCTCCTGTGAAAATACTCCCTCCTTCAGTTAGCGTACTAATGGTTCTCTTTAGGTGTTAAATAATGTACAGCATACGTGGATGAGGAATTTAACAAGGGGCACAACTTTGATTTTAAGGGGGGGGGGGGGGGGGTCTGGGGGTCCTCCTTCAGACTTTTTGGGGTATCTAAAGCTCATTTCCAGCATTTATACCAGAATCAAATATGGCCATTTTTGGGTCATTTTGGGGACACTTTTATGTTAATTAAGAATAGAACATATTTCTGAACATGTTTCTAAACACTTCTACATGAATCATGGTACCATCCACATTAATGTAGAAGTGTTTAGAAACATATTATATTCTTATTTACAATACATGTAACTCCAAAGCACACTATTTACCATTCATTTATATTGGGCACAAAATAATCTGAAACACAACCAAAACAAACAGCAAATGCATCCAACAAATGTATAGAGTAACAAGCTTGATGTAGTCATCGTGGGCTATGAATGTGGGCCCAAACACTTCAATAAACATACAAGTGAACTTAATTTTGCTCCCCTAAAATGGGGACCATGTACAAAAAGTGCTGTAATTTCTAAACGGTTCACCCAATATTGATTAAAGTGACCTACAACAGTTTGGCAGACCCCCAGAGCCAGGACTGAGCAGCCCATCAGCTAGGGATTGCCTAAGTAGGTATCCCCCCTG
Source organism: Oncorhynchus clarkii lewisi (assembly GCF_045791955.1). Classification (NCBI taxonomy): domain Eukaryota; kingdom Metazoa; phylum Chordata; class Actinopteri; order Salmoniformes; family Salmonidae; genus Oncorhynchus; species Oncorhynchus clarkii. The sequence continues at coordinate 36,799,936 of NC_092149.1, forward strand.
ACGTGAGCATGTTTTTAACACTGACTTCTTTTGTACAGTATTCCATATAAGGTATCCAGATCTTATGAAAGATGCACAGTATACAGTGCATCTCCTGAGTGGCGCAGTGGTCTAAGGCACTGCATCTCAGTGCTAGAGACCCTGGCTCAATTCCAGGCTGTTTCACAACCGGCCGTGATTGGGACTCCCATAGGCCCAGCGTCGTCCGGGTTAGGGTTTGGCCAGGATAGGCGATCATTGTAAACAAGAATTTGTTCTTAACTGAGTAAATTTGAAAAAGTATAACCTTAATCATGTAATAAATCTAGTGAGTCATAACTTGACATTTCTGCCATGCATTGTGACATTGTAGGAGGATAACCAACCTTCCCATTAATGGCAATGCATTTCTTAGTTGCTGTAAATGCTAGGTTACACAGTTTCTTCTCATAACAGTCTTCAGTATCAACAGTTCCAAGGAAACAAGAGAAGGGAGAATCTGAAGACATGCTGAGATAAAAGAACATACTCTTTGCCAGAATTCAGCCAGCCTTCACAAGTGTGTAACACAATGAAATATGTCCCCTTTTGTGTTTTACACCTCCAGCAAAGTAATTACATTTCTGAGGGGATGATATTCAGTTTCACTGGCATATAGTATGTTCTATGAATGCTCTTAAACAGCAGCAATTTATGTCTGAGACTATATGAACATGGCTGGGCATTCAAACATAACTATTCATCATCATCAGCAATGTCTTCCACGTCTTCCTCACATTTTGTACATGTTTTACATGTTTTGTGTCATCAGGAAAAGCCTCTACCAACACTAGACACAGTTCAAATAGCTTCAATCTTTGAAGCTTCTGGCTTGTCCAGTGTTTGCTGCACAGAGAGAATAGCAAAGGTTCACCCCAGTGCCATCATACTGGTCTTCTCTGGTTGCCTGACCCTGTTGCGACCCCTGTCTCCATCTGATCCTGCTTAGATGAGGCATGACAAATCATTTTCTTAGAGTACATTTATACATTATATTAATCAATAATAGATTCAATGGTTCGATAATTGAAATTACCATTATTCCCAGATCCCAGACTGTAGTATACCCATCAACTCAAGATGGAACGTTGTATCCATTCACTTATTGTTATAATACATTGCAAAATTCACCTGAGCTCCGTAGACTGGTCTTCCCTGGTTGTCTGACCCTGCTGGGACCCCTGTCACCATCTGATCCTGCTAAGACATGATGAGTATAGTGCTGTGTACTGACTGTGCACTGTAACAAGGTAGCCTGTCGAGCTGTTTATACTGTGTCAGTGTGAAAAGCAGGTCAATATCATTGCTATATTGATTGTGATTGGGGCAAAAATAATATCTCACGTTAGCCAACTTTTGGTTAGCTCTAATGGTACATCAACTGGCAAAAACAAGCCAATTTAATTTAGTTCTGTTGAAACGGGACAAAACAAAGGCTACAAAACATTTCCAAATGCACAACAGCTGTTCGATACTGCTACCTGACAAATAGCTAGAGGCTAGAGCTGAACTGACTGTGGTACTGTAGCTACTAGCTATCTAGCTGGCTAGCTAGTTCATTCACTTCAGACAAAACTTCAGTCGAGAGGGGATGAAACATTAGCTAACGTTACATGTCAGTTACACTACTAACTTAGCACAGAGAATGAATTTACCTTGCCAGCTACATCAGTCAAATAAAGAGTAGCCAGTTTCCGCATGGTCCTAAAGCACACATTTGCCGCTTTTTGTATCACTAGGCAATGATAAAACTGGGGGGGACAAAAATGCAATTTCAGAATGTGGGGGGGGGGTCATGTCCCCCCCCGTCCCCATTGAAAGTTGTGCCCCTGAATTTAACCAAGGGAAAAGCGTTCTGCATCAAATGTCTACAACCTCCTTCAGACAGCAAATGCTTAACAATGCTTTACCCTAGAAAGGGAGCCGTATCAACAATTTTACACTGTGGAATCTACCCAGACATTGTCATTCACTTTAAGTATTACTGTCGTGTTCCTGAAATGAAAGTTACAGCTTTGTGTTCAGATAGTTACAGCTATCTGTAATTAATTCAAATCCAGCCGTGCTACATGAAGAAACATTAGGATGCCTTTTGTTTGTAGAGGACTGAGTTCCCATTGCTTAAACAGACATCTCCTGTCAATAAACCCGCTCTGTGCAGGATTCAGTTCCTCTCTGCTTAGCTGCTGAAGGTCAGTCTGCCTGGGCTAATCATATAAAGAGGAGAAAACAAGGAGAGGAGAAGTAGAGGAGAAGTAGAGGAGAGGAGAGGAGAGGAGAGGAGAGGAGAGGAGAGGAGAGGAGAGGAGAGGAGAGGAAATATATATATCCCGTTTTCTCTCTACTGAAACTAGTCCTAGACTCACCACAAGGCTTCCCAGGGCATCCCAATTCAGTCTGTTTGTCTGGGTGATTTTTGTTATCAAACAACATTGCTTACTCTGATTGTGTGTTCAAGGCTATATGCAAGGTTAGACTAAAACTCGTGCAAACCCAACAGAAGCATGAGTCAATAGATGAATCAATAGATCTGCCAAAACAAAGATTTAACATGACAATATAACATTGCGAGTAGCGTTTTTAAGTGAACGCTAGTTCTTCAAAAAAAAATGTCTTCATATATAATGTGACATATTCGTTATCAAACACACATGTTGAATGTTTTGGGACCACCACTGTACACCAAGCTGACAAGGGAGACATGCTAAGTTATCTGCAGTCGTAGCAGTAGGGTTTTCCAATGTTTTCCATGGAGAAAGGCCACTCATTATACTATTATACTATTTGGTTCCAGTGTAGAGGGAGCAAACTGCAGCGTCAGAGGTATTCCACTTGATTTGGATCATTGTCGGGGCTTAGGAGCACCTCTCTCAAAAATGGAAAAACACACATAGGATAAAATTACCAGAAATCATGAAGTAGCTATTGGCTGCAGGGTGGGTATGACTTCAAATGTTTTCACAAACGTTTGGCCTATATTCCCAATGGAGGGATATCTTGCAGCAGACAATGATTATGTCTCCTTTGATTTGCAAAGCTGATACACAGATGTAGGATCTTAATTTGATCACCCTGTTGCAGAGAGACTTGTAGTTTATTTGAGGTTTAAAAAAAAAGATTCTGAAGTTTGTCATTTCCACTTGGAAATTTCCGACTTGATTTTCCCTTATGAAAAATGTATCAACCCACACAAAAATGTCCATTAATTATAGTTCACATAATAATTAACATCTCCTGTTGCTGCATGACTGTTTTCATGCTGTGGAAAACTTAAATGAAGGTACTACATCTGTAAATATACTATGTAGATGTGACTGAGTGGAAATAAGAGCACAGTTTTCTTTATACTGCACCACAGCTGCGTGTTCGTGTGTGTGTGTTCATGATTGTGTCAGTGTCTGTATCTGTGCGTCCGTACGTGCGTGCGTGCACGTGCGTATGTGTGTGTATGAATGTGTTCTTGTTATACACGTGCTTGTGAGATTGACTAAATGGAATGCATGCCCTCTGAATCACATTGACTTGGGGATAAATTCATCCTGAAGCAGAGATGTTCTCACACTCACACTTTGTGCGCGCGCGCGCGTGTGTGTGTGTGTGTGTGTGTGTGTGTGTGTGTGTGTGTGTGTGTGTGTGTGTGTGTGTGTGTGTGTGTGTGTGTGTGTGTGTGTGTGTGTGTGTGTGTGTGTGTACTCTTCCATCTTATGTCGCTTACTATCTACAAGTGGACTTAAGGTGAAATAAATTAAGTTCCAAGGGATATGTTCTCTGATAAATCAAGTCACTTGCAATTACAATCTAAGGTGAAATTGAAATCCTCTGGTTGTTTAATGGCAAGAAATGACAGCCCAACAGTACAAGTACTTTATGTAAGGCTAATGGGCCAATCATTGTGGTGTGTGTGCACACATCTGTTGTACTGTATGTGTTAAAAAACTTCTCAGAAGGCATGTTAGACAGCAATGAAAAACTGTTAAAGGATGCATTTACATCATTTAGTAGAAACTGTTATCCAGTGTGACTTACTGAGCAATTGAGGGTTAATTGCCTTGCTCTAAGGCACATCAACAGATTTTTCAGCTAGTCAGCTGAGGGATTCAAACCAGCAACCTTCCAGTTACTGGCCCAACGCTCGTAACTACTAGGCTACCTGCTGCCTCTTTTGTCTCTGTGAGGCTGTTGAACCTTTGAGGGTCATACAGTGTATCCCTCATGTGATACTGGCTCATGTCATATCAAAACCAGATGGTCGTGAATCAATCAAAGGGCCGTCTATAAATACAGTGTGAATCACAACTCTATATTTCTAACAGAGTCTGGAGCATATTTTGGTCTTTTGTCCTCTTAATAAAAGAGCAGCAGGCAAATAAGTTTGGCTAACACGAGAAGCACCCATTACTATTAGACAATTACTTATCCTATTCTCTTCTGACAACATCAAGGAGGTATATTGAGTGTATTCCTCTTTTTCCGTACCAAAGCGTGAAACACAAACAAAAACGCTGGTGAGGCACCGATATGACATTTTTGGCCGATACCGATATCCAATATTTTCCTTGTGAAAAAAATATCCCTGATACCGATACTGATATTACATTTTTTTTTGTGGAATTTGAAGCAATCTAGTACAGTTAAATAGCTAACACACACACATGGACGCATTGGTCTAAGGCACTGCATCTCAGTGCAAGAGGTGTCACTACAGCCCCTGGTTCGAATCCAGTCTGTATGACATCCTGCCGTGATTAGGAGTCCCATAGGGTGGCGCACAATTGGCCCAGCGTTGTCCGGGTTTGGTCGGGGTAGGCCGTCATTGTAAATAAGAATTTGTTCTTAACTGACTTGCATAGTTAAATAAAGGTTACACACACATCACACTGACCAAAAAGTTATTTTGTTGGCATTTACATATGTCCCCATTACCAGTAAAACATAATCAAAACCCATTTCTTTCACATACTTGCTGTGCTGTTTCATTGTTCATTTGTTCAGTCGTTTCATTCTCAACCAGGATTTCTATGGAACGCCGTTTGGATCTTTGCGTGTCAAAAAAGATACACGTCACATAAGCTTGTTGACCAATCACGACCTGATTATGACTGCACATCACATAATTATTTAATTTGTTCATAGATTTTTGACGTAGTTATTACACATTGATTACACTATCACTCAAATTTCATGTCACAAGTATTCAGAAATATGTATGCTATGATGCTGGTAAAGTTGTCTTGCGCACCTACAATGCTGGTCATAAAAAAAGCTAGCTAGCTCATGGATGCAAACAATGTTCTTCCCCAAAAACACTGCAAAACGACATCTGTTTCAGTAGCTATCGTTAGCTAGCTAACTAGGTGTCATCATCTAATACTTATTTCTCTGTACAACATTACCTATGGATTGTGGATCAATGACATGGGGTATCAGTCTACTCAGCGACACCCAGAGAACGTTACTGTCGTAGCTCTTATTGCGGGACACTGAAACAACTGTGAATTGAGCCACATTTATTGTCAGCCTATGTGTATTGAACACTATTCCCGAGGAAAAACAATACTGCATGGATGTTTTGGAGTCTGATAACTCTGAGGACATTAGGAAGAAATATATTGGGTATTGAGTAGACTGATACCCCATTTCATTGATCCCCAATCCTTAGGTATAGCTGTACAGTGCAATATGAATGTCAATACACACAATAGGCTAACTGGGAAGGAGATTTCACACAGTCACAGTCCCGCGATAAGAGCTACAACGCTAATATTTGCACAAACTCTTCACAGTTGTGTTCTGTGGGTGTCATCGAGTAGACTGATACCCCATTTCATTGCTTCACATTCCAACCTTGTTTAACATTATCTAGTCTAAATATGGCAAGAGGTACTTTTATTTTGAAGGCAAACCGCAAATTCCACTATTGTGCCTAATCCTTATTGTTGCTAGCTTCACACCACATACCCCGGTCCGGTCATGCGTCACTAGCCAGATGAAGCTAGCTGGCTGCTCGCTAACGTTAGCTTTGGGCAACAGGGTTAAGTAGCTGTCAACAACTACCTATTAGCTACCAACTAGCTACCTAGCTAATACTTACTCAATGATTCCTAAATCATTGCTAAGAATAATGAAAATGATTGCAGTTTCTACTGGTCATTGTTTTCAGGCTGGTTGTATTGGTGCTAGCTAGGTACCAAGCTAAAGCTTGCTAGCTACCCCAGAAGCTGCAGTCGAACAAATAATGCTTTATTATTATTGTAAACACATCGTTCGTGGCCAGTGTTTGCTTGTTTGCAGACATTTTTGTACAGCTTTTACTGTGCGGTGGATAGTAGTGGTGGCACTTGGCTTGCACGTGCAAATTCAGAGCACACAACATTCTATAATAGAACTGTGTTATTTGACGTGTCAAATTAAAAGCTTATTTAACGCGTCAAATAGAGTTATTTGATGTGTATCTTTTTTGACACGCAAAGACCCAAACGGCATTCCATAGTATGTTAATAGTTTTTCGCAATTGAGTTGTCTCGCTGAAATTTTCTTACTCTTTCAAATGACTGCTCGACTTGTTGACTGCTCGATCCACACAGCAGACATTGTGGGCTAGGTTAGGAATGCTGTGTTGCACGTGTAGCACAAATTTACGTGGCGTCATTATGTCATGTACCTACGTTATATAGGTATGCATGGTAGCTTTGACATCGGTTTTGCACATCGCCGTTAAAGTAGACATCGTGCCGATACCAATGTTGGCATTTTTAGCTAATATCGTCCGATTCCAATATGTTCACCGATATAACATGCATCCCTAAAAAATGGCCATTATCAAACCCCTCTCACACACACACCTGACCCGCTAACCCCACAGCCCTCCCTTGACTTCAGAAAACTGGACAGCTGCCACGGTTTCCTACCAACCCTCTCAAACAGCAGGAAACAGACGAGGGATTCCGTCACAGGGCCTGCGAGAAAGGAAAGCATTGACTAGAAACAGGAAAAGAGGAGAAAAGAAGAGGGCAGCCTTGTATTCTCATCCTCCACGCACAAATATCTACCCTGTGTTTTAGAGACCACTTCATAGTGCCAAATTCTGCTACAATACAACCTGACCAGATATACCCTTTTCACACTACTGAGCCAAGAGGAGCCAAGCTGTACTGATCCATACTGAAATAGGGAATGTGGAATTAAGTTGCGGAAAGAAAATATCCAAGTCAGCACAAATTGGTTTGGGTTGGCACGATATAGTGTGAAAAACTCTTGGAAGCTTAACAAGAATATGACTTACTACCACAAAACCAGCCATGACAAGGCTATTTTTTACTATTTTACTGCAAGTCACTAGGGACAGCAAAGGACAGGTCCTGGAATCACAGTCACGTGCACACATTGGTCCCAATCTCCTCTTAAAACAAAGTACAATACACACAGTAACATCCAGCTGAGTATACACCATATTTTGGTTCATAGTCATTGTTCTGTGCTCCAAACTATGTGTGAAATTCAGATTCGGAAACATATCGCTCATCCAATCTAACTACATACTAGATGAAGGGGAGTTCCCTGTGCAATAGAGTGCAGGCTAAGGTCCTGTTTAGACTCAGAAAGCCTTGTACTCTGTGGCCTACTGTACAAGCCATACTATGCCTGTGCCGGATGGTACTCACTACTCATTCATTCAACAAGGGAAGCAGAGATGAAAACGTCAACATAACATACCGCGTAGAGCATGAGTTTATGACCTGAACGGACCATAAAGTATTCAGACACTCATGTATTTTGGAAGTGGAGGCAAACGCAACAAACTCAGCAGAGGGTGTCCTATAGTTGACCAGCAAGAACAACCTACGGAGAAAATACAATATGTCAAGTGGAGAAAAAAGGATGGAAAGCGCAAAACAAGGATACAGTAGTAGAATGTCAAGAACCTAATTGAAGGTGCTCTTTGTGGGGTTATTGGTCAGCAAAAAACAAAGGAGTACCGAGGCACTCTTCATGACATTGCTTTCTTCGCGGTGGTGTGTTCAATAAAACAAAAGCTGAAAATAATAGAAAAATGGAGATATGCAATGTCTTTGCATTCAGCATTGAGGCAGAGCTGCTCGATCATTCTGACAATGCTGTGATGTAGGCTACATACAGTGCAGTGTTTTTCACATCTCCTCACCTGTTGTACACTTAATGGAAACTATGGCTCAAAAATAGCCATGGAAACCTGGCTGCATGTGACACCTAGTCAACCCCAACGTCAAAGGAGAGAGAGCAGCTTGTTTCAATGAGTGGCCTACACACACCGCTTCAGGATTCGAAGATTGAACCTGAATTTGCAAGTGACCCTTTACATCGGCAGGTACCAGGGTTCTCACTGCGCTAGACTACATAAAGGCATTTTAAATGTACTTCAGAAAGCCTGGAGAGCCCCGTCATAAAAATGTCTTTGGCATATATGCCTGGGCTTAAATCATAGTAATACAGCCTGATGTGACAGTCATAGCCCAAGGAAAATGAAACCATCCATGCTCATAATCCCATATCATTACTGGATTGGCAACAAAACTACACTAATATAAATTGTTTTGAGGGAAAATGTGTATTCATATAATATAATCTTGTCTGAAACTGACATTATGGTCTTCCTCGTTCGGCTCGCCAAATTATTCTCTATGTTAAATCTCTTTTTGGGTAAATGGGTCTATATGACTTGACATAGCATGTTATTGGCTACAGGTTTGGATAAAACACACATGCATGCTGCTTTGGTTATCCACAGTATATTTTACAACACAACAGACCGTCTCAGTCACGGAGGATGAAGATGGCACAATACGCCAGAATCTAACTAGTTTCACATCTGGTGATACAGATGTGTTGCAGACTAAAGTTCAGAAACATGATGTATCGTTGACAATGCAAATTCTGTACATTAATGCTGGCTTCAGGTGGTCAGAAACAAGTTTAATTAGTTCAGAAGAAACTCTTGTCCAGAGCGACAGATTTACTTGAGCCGATTTTATGGGTTGACCCTTTTAGTCACTTACCTATCACCATTTTGATGATAAAGCAAATCAATTTTGACAATGTCAAACTTTGACAATATGGATAATGCAGCTAGTTTTAACATGTTGTTAATGTTAGCAGCAAGCTAGCTTACTTTTAGCATATCATTAGCTATATTATAGTTCATCTCGCTAACTATAATCTCATTGCAGCATAAACCCTAAATACATTCAACAAAATTCACAAACAGAATTTGTGAATAGTATGTCCATTCTTATGAATCAAGTCGTTCCATCGCCATGCCAACACACCAGCACAGTTTTAGTCAATGGCTGTGTGACAATGACCATCATGTTCTCTGAGTGTTCAAGCCAGGCAAACACAGCACTTCACTTCATACCCATATGAGGAATCTTTAAAAAAAGAAAAAGTCTGTTGCTAAACATACTGTGATGTCCAGACATGCCTAAGATAGCTTCCAGAAGTTCTTCATTGTGAGCTGCAAGACAGTGAATTATGCAGCTCCATAAATAGCAACAGAGGAAAAAGAGTGTGATGTTTGTAGCTACAGGCCCTGGGTCGTCAATGAGTAGGCGCTACAGTCACCATTAACAGTGACAGAACTGACCACAATCATTCACACCTTGTTTTCTGTATCAGCAATAGATGTCTACTGTTGTCAGAGCCACCAGATACGCTCGAAGAGGACATAAGGAAGTGAGACTATAATGGGGCTTCCCGTTGTTACAACGGTAGCCTAAATAACAAGTGTTACGAGACAGAACCATGTGATGCTTGTAGAATTGACCGTCCTGTGCATTCAACAAACTATCAGCAATACACATTTTTTCACAATAGACCTACACACTACTCAAGTATATATTGACGTATACAGCTACTGTAGTATACGTTTGTTGATGTTACGGACTGAAATATGTCTTTGCTCATTTGAGGTGATAGAATGTATGTAGAGTTATGTTGAGTTCCTACAACTGCCACGTACAGTGCCTTCCCTTGACTTATTCCACATTTTGTTGTGTTAAAACCTTAATTCAAAATGGTTTAAATAGATTTTTCTTCATCCATCTTCACACAATACCCAATAATGACAAGGTTTTTTTTTTAAATATACTTTTCTTTCATGTGTGGAAACTGAAATACAGAAATATCTCATTTATATAAGTATTCACACCCCTAGTCAGTACATGTTAGAATAACCTTTGGCAGTGAGTACAGCTGTGAGTCTTTTTGGGCAAGTGTCTAAGAGCTTTGCACACCTGGGTTGTACAATATTTGCACATTATTAGTTTAAAAAAAAAATCTAGTTCTATCAAGTTGGTTGTTGATCATTGCTAGACAGCCATTTTCAAGTCCTCCCATAGATTTTCAAGACGATTTAAGTCAAAATTGTAACTAGGCCACTCAGGAACATTCAATGTTGTCTTGGTAAGCAACTCCAGTGTATATGTGACCTTGTATTTTATGTTATTGTCCTGCTGAAAGGTGAATTTGGCTCCCAGTGTCTGTTGGAAAGCAGACTGAACCAGGTTTTCCTTTAGGATTGTGCCTGTGCTTAGCTCTATTCAGTTTCTGTTTATCCTAAAAAAGATCCTTGCCGATGACAAAATACCCAGCCACCACCATGCTTGAAAAGATGAAGAGTGGTACTCAGTGATGTGTTGTGTTGGATTTGCCCCAAATATAACGCTTTGTATTCAGGACATGAAGTACATTTCCTTGCCACAATTTTTGCAGTTTTACTTTAGTGCCTTATTGCAAACAGGATGCATGTTTTGGAATAGTGCTATTCTGTACAGGCTTCCTTCTTTTCACTCTGTCATTTAGGTTAGTATTGTGGAGTAACTACAATATTGTTGACCCATCCTAAGTTTTCTCCTATCACAATGATTAAACGCTGTAATTCTTTTAAAGTCATTGGCCTCATGGTGAAATCCTTGAGCGGTTTCCTTCCTCTCCAGCAACTGAGTTAGGAAGGATGCCTGTATCTTTGTAGTGTCTGTGTGTATTGATACGTCACCCAAAGTGTAATTAATAACTTCATGCTCAAAAGGATATTCAATGTCAATTTTTTTTTTTAACCCATCTACAAATAGGTGCCCTTTGCGAGGCATTGGAAAAACTCCCTGGTCTTTGTGGTAAATCTGTATTTGAAATTCACTGCTCGACTGCTTTTACAGATAATTATATGTATGGGGTACAGAGATGGTGTAGTCATTCAAAAATGATGTTAAACACAAATCCATAGCTCCACCTCCCCAGACTATCTTTAATTTGAGGATTTAATACACCTCTGAGGACAGTCTTGTTACTCTGCAGTCTGCAGTCTCCACGGCACACGTGAGTGTGACCATTACTGTAGCAGGTAGCACCCAGCATCTAGTAAAATGGTCAGTATCACTTCAACTTATGGCACATGAATGATTTTACATGGTAAAATGGTGAGACAGCAATAACATATTATTATTATTCTGTTGCTCTCAATTAAATGCCATTACATTTCCATCTTTCATCAGGTATGAATACTTACCACGTCTTTTAGATTTGGTTAGAGAGGGGCTGAAGAGTGTCCGTAGCACTAAACATCTGAACATCTAAAACTCTCCAACAGACAGACTCACTCAAACACACTCCAACCGACAGACTCACTCAAACACACTCCAACAGACAGACTCACTAAAACACACTTCAGAAGTCTTCAGCCAAGATTATCTGGCCACAAAAAATGACAGCCTCTCTGTGTGTGTGTGTGTGTGTGTGTGTGTGTGTGTGTGTGTGTGTGTGTGTGTGTGTGTGTTTGCGTGCGTGCGTGCGTGTGTTCCAAGTGCATGTGTGTATGTCTGTGACTGTGTGTATAATGTGCATGTGTGTATGTTTGTGAGTGTGCACTTGAACCGTTAAGCTTGCATCCAGAAATGACAATAGGAAGAGTACCAGTAAAACCAACCACAGCAGCAGTCTTCAATGCCTAAATGTTGAGGGAGTGAATGTTTGTTTACAAGACAGAGCAATAATCATTTTGCATGAAAAAAACAAGTGAGGGAGCAGACTGCTCGTAAATCTCAGCACAAGATATTCCATGTGGTTTATTTTTGCTGTGCTGTGCTATGTGTGTGTGTGTGTGTGTGTGGGGGGGGGGGGGGTGTGTGTGTGTGTGTGTGTGTGTGTGTGTGTGTGTGTGTGTGTGTGTGTGTGTGTGTGTGTGTGTGTGTGTGTGTGTGTGTGTGTGTGTGTGTGTGTGTGTGTGTGTTGCCATTGGGCCAGATGTAGAAGCATTATATATTATGTCTTCCCAGGAAGTGGATCATTAAATTTATGTAAAAACACGATAATTAATTATTTGAATGACACTTTGAGATGAGAAAGAAATGCATAGAATAAATACTGTATGGAACCCAGGCTGAGAAACTGAAACAGTTGGGACATCAATAGGTGTCATGGCCTTTCTCTCCTCTGATTCAGCTGGTGTCAGACACCGATGTTACAATCACAATCAATAACACATTCACAAGAATGAAGTTCCAATTCCACTTGCCAGGGAGCAATGATTCCTGGTCTGACTGCAGTTGTAAACAAGCGGTAACGGACCCCCGTCATTGAGCCTTTCCTCAATTGTCTACAGCTCCTTTTTTCCTACCAATAGTTAATACCATAATTTATCGTCTAAAGTATGTGATGTGGCTTTTCACCCAGAAGTGCCGAGAAGAGAAACAGCCAAGCCACAGTCGATACCAGAAATCTACTGTAGGCAAGGAAAACACTGCATATACTTTCCCCGCTCTAGCAGAGTGCTCACAGTGCCCCGACCCTACACCACCCACCCCACAAGGCCATGGACGTCTGCTGGTGGTTATGTGTGATGATCCTCTGTGCTTAAGCTAGTTTTTCAGGTTAAGGGGGAATCCAGGTTTTTTTAGGACAGGCTCTGGTTCAAAATCAATTACTCCACAGATTATTCAAACTGTCCCTAAATATGCAGTCCTGGGAGTAGCAGCACCGAGAGCAGTATTTCTGATCTCCGTCAGTAGGAGTGCTAATATGGGGAGCCAGAGAGAGAAGAGCACAGGGCATCCTGCCCATCTGTTTATTATGGATAGGTTTTATGATTGAAATGGCAGAGAGCAGGGATTGGTCTCTTCACACAGTTTTTCCTACAATTCTATGTTGCAATCTGGAATGTCTGGTAGAAAGCACATTTCGCCCTCTTATGAGGAAAACATATTTCTGAACATGTTTTGATAGGGCCTATATATTATGTAAATTATAAAGGCCCTACCAGGTGGGCAATATCATGCTACAGCACCTGGTGTGGGTGCAGGCTTTTGTTTTAGCCTTGCAGCAGGACACTATGTTCTACTAATCAAAGCCTTGGTTAAAAACTACATGATTCGTTTTTTGTTGCTTGGCATGAATAAGTCTTCCAATGGCCCTTGCAAGGTAAGATAACCCAGCCCTGGCCCCTGGGCTGTGCGCAGACATTTCATAACATACAAACTGCCTCGGTAGCTATTTTTTTTCCAATATTTTAGCATAGGCCTTTATATTTCTGCAACAACGCAGTCATCACAAATTGTAAGCAAGCTAGTTAGAGTGCCTCCTAAACACATGATTGACACCTGAAAAGAGGGTGGGCTATCAGCTAATCACTGATGTTGATTGATGTCATTCTGAAAGTTAGCTAGCTCAACATTTTTTCTGATTGTGATTTATCTTAAATGCTCTTACATTCTTAAATAATAACTTCATAGTATAATAGTAATAATCTTCTAACTCTTAATACAGTGCCTTGCGAAAGTATTCGGCCCCCTTGAACTTTGCGACCTTTTGCCACATTTCAGGCTTCAAACATAAAGATATAAAACTGTATTTTTTTGTGAAGAATCAACAACAAGTGGGACACAATCATGAAGTGGAACGACATTTATTGGATGTTTCAAACTTTTTTAACAAATCAAAAACTGAAAAATTGGGCGTGCAAAATTATTCAGCCCCTTTACTTTCAGTGCAGCAAACTCTCTCCAGAAGTTCAGTGAGGATCTCTGAATGATCCAATGTTGACCTAAATGACTAATGAGGATAAATACAATCCACCTGTGTGTAATCAAGTCTCCGTATAAATGCACCTGCACTGTGATAGTCTCAGAGGTCCGTTAAAAGCGCAGAGAGCATCATGAAGAACAAGGAACACACCAGGCAGATCCGAGATACTGTTGTGAAGAAGTTTAAAGCCGGATTTGGATACAAAAATATTTCCCAAGCTTTAAACATCCCAAGGAGCACTGTGCAAGCGATAATATTGAAATGGAAGGAGTATCAGACCACTGCAAATCTACCAAGACCTGGCCGTCCCTCTAAACTTTCAGCTCATACAAGGAGAAGACTGATCAGAGATGCAGCCAAGAGGCCCATGATCACTCTGGATGAACTGCAGAGATCTACAGCTGAGGTGGGAGACTCTGTCCATAGGACAACAATCAGTCGTATATTGTACAAATCTGGCCTTTATGGAAGAGTGGCAAGAAGAAAGCCATTTCTTAAAGATATCCATAAAAAGTGTTGTTTAAAGTTTGCCACAAGCCACCTGGGAGACACACCAAACATGTGGAAGAAGGTGCTCTGGTCAGATGAAACCAAAATTTAACTTTTTGGCAACAATGCAAAACGTTATGTTTGGCGTAAAAGCAACACAGCTGAACACACCATCCCCACTGTCAAACATGGTGGTGGCAGCATCATGGTTTGGGCCTGCTTTTCTTCAGCAGGGACAGGGAAGATGGTTAAAATTGATGGGAAGATGGATGGAGCCAAATACAGGACCATTCTGGAAGAAAACCTGATGGAGTCTGCAAAAGACCTGAGACTGGGACGGAGATTTGTCTTCCAACAAGACAATGATCCAAAACAAAGCTAAATCTACAATGGAATGGTTCAAAAATAAACATATCCAGGTGTTACAATGGCCAAGTCAAAGTCCAGACCTGAATCCAATCGAGAATCTGTAATCTACAAAGTATTGACTTAAGGGGGCTGAATAATTTTGCACGCCCAATTTTTCAGTTTTTGATTTGTTAAAAAAGTTTGAAATATCCAATAAATGTCGTTCCACTTCATGATTGTGTCCCACTTGTTGTTGATTCTTCACATAAAAATCCAGTTTTATATCTTTATGTTTGAAGCCTGAAATGTGGCAAAAGGTCGCAAAGTTCAAGGGGGCCGAATACTTTCGCAAGGCACTGTATATTGCTGGTTAGAGGCTTGTGGGGAAAGCTTTATATACACTACCTTTCAAAAGTTTGGGGTCACTTAGAAATGTCCTTGTTTTTGAAAGAAAAGCACATTTTTTGTCCAGTAAATAACATCAAATTGATCAGAAATACAGTGTAGACATTGTTCATTTTGTAAATTAATATTGTAGCTGGAAATTGCAGATTTTTTATGGAATATCTACATAGGCGTACAGAGGCCGATTATCAGCAACCATCACTCCTGTGTTCCTGTCACGCCCTGGTCTTTATATTTTGTGTTTTCTTTATTATTTTGGTCAGGCCAGGGTGTGACATGGGTTTATTTATGTGGTGTGTTTTGTCTTGGGGTTTTTCGTAGGTATTAGGATTGTGGTTTAGTGGGGTTCTCTAGCAAAGTCTATGGCTGTCTGGAGTGGTTCTCAATCAGAGGCAGGTGTTTATCGTTGTCTCTGATTGGGAACCATATTTAGGCAGCCATATTCTTTGAGTGTTTCGTGGGTGACTGTTCCTGTCTCTGTGTTTGTACCAGAGAGGCTGTATAGGGTTTCACGTTACGTTTGTTGTTTGTGTATTGTTCGTTTTTTTCATCATCATTAAACATGTATCAAGAATACCACGCTGCATTTTGTTCCGACTCTCCTTCACCCGAAGAAAACCGTAACAGTTCCAATGGCACGTTGTGTTAGCTAATCCAACTTTATCATCTTAAAAGGCTAATTGATCATTACAAAACCCTTTTTCAATTATGTTAGTACAGCTGAAAACTGTTGTGCTAATTAAAGAAGCAGTACACCTGGCATTCTTTAGACTAGTTAAGTATCTGGAGTATCAGCATTTGTAGGTTCGACTACAGGCTCAAAATGGCTAGAAACAAAGAACTTTCTTCTGAAACTTGTCAGTCTACTCTTGCTCTGAGAAATTAAGGCTATTCCATGCAAGAAATTGCCAAGACACTGAAGATCTTGTACAACGCTGTGCACTACTCCCTTCACAGGAACAGCGCAAACTCTCTCTAACCAGAATAGAAAGAGGAGTGGGAGGCCCCGGTGCACAACTGAGCAAGAAGACAAGTTGTGAGGTCAGTTGGATGTACTGCCAAATTCTCTAAAACGATGTTGGAGGTGGCATATGGTAGAGAAATGGACATTCAATTCTCTGGCAACAGCTCTGGTGGACATTCCTGCACTCAGCATGCCAATTGCAAGCTCCCTCAAAACTTGAGACATCTGTGGCGTTGTGTTGTGTTACAAAACTGCTCATTTTAGGGTGGCTTTTTATGGTCCCCAGCACAAGGTGCACCTGCATAATGCTCATGTGGTTTAATCAGCTTGATATGCCACACCTGTCAGGTGAATGGATTATCTTGGCAAAGGAGAAATGCTCACTAACAGGGATGTAAATAAATGAGTGCACAACATTTTTGAGAAATAAGCTTTTTGTGCTTATGGAAAAACATCTAACATGGGACCAACACTTTACAATTTGCATTTAAATTCAGTACAATTTCAAGACCTCTGTAATGTATATGGTAGGTTAGGCTAGTCTAATTTTGGTATTTGTGGAGTGAGTATATTTGGACTTTTTTACCCAGGTCAATACTATTTGCACTCACCTGGCTTTTGTGTTGTAATACAATTCTAATGAGGTCATACACTAGTAACTGTGGCTATGGATGTTCAAGTTATTTATGAACTAGGCCAGGGGTCTTCAACCTTTTCTTGCCCAGGGACCCCGGGGTCCCCATCATTCGTTTGAATTTTTGTGTATTATTGTGTTTTTTTTAAAAACTTTTTACCCCTTTTTCGTGATATCCAATTGGTAGGTACAGTCTTGTCCCATCGCTGCAACTCCCGTACGGACTCAGTCGAGAGCCGTGCATCCTCCGAAACACAACCCGGCCAAGCCACACTGCTTCTTGACACACTGCCCGCTTAAACCGGCAGCCAGCCACAGGAATGTCAGCTTGCATGCACCCGGCCACCACAATATTTTAAAATAAATAGGTTTAGTTGATTTTTAAAACTGTTTTTCATTAATTTGACCTCCCCACATTATAATTGGAAGAGGACGTGTAAACTAACATAGCCAATTAGCTAGAAAGGTCACTCCAAACACATTTTCTCTCAGAGCAGCTGTTTACCTGGTTAAAAGAAGGTTAGTGTGATGGCAAAAATGTATGTTCAAGTCAAGAAAGCTTACCAGCAGCCAGCGACCAAGGCTATTTCCTCAATATTAGTAGTTGAGAAATAAAAAGTTAGAGGATATTATCCTATTTTCTACTGTGGGTATGTAATAAAAACGTCGTTATTCTGTTCTTGCTAACGATATTCAATACAACATTGAAATATATCAAAAATATTTGTTCCACTTTCTTTAGTTTTTATATACATTTTTGCGGACCCCTTGCAATGCATCAGCAAACCTCCAAGGGGCCTCGGACCTCGGGTAGAATACTCCTGAACTAGGTTATCCGCATTCAAAACTGCCCAAACTGACCTGAAAGGTGAGCAATGAAAGCCCCAAAATAAATAGTCCAAAACACCTCCCACGTCTACAACAAATGGAATCCCTTTGCGGACTCGATCAAGCATCGTCAGTCTTCCAGAAAGGAGCTAGTAGGCAGCGGTGACGTTATTCCTAGAGGGGCGGCGCGCTGAACAGGAGGTGTTTTCCTGCTTTAAAAGGGATGGAGCCAACCCCTTCTGACAAGCCCTGTGTCACAGCCACCGGGAGTCTCTGGACATCTTAATTAGGCTAAAGCACAACGGAACGACAGCAACACTCATCTAACCATCAGACCAACCCCGAGTGTGTGAGAAAGTGCTGTGAAGATAAGCCCATCGCAATACTTTGCTCTCTTTTCCATTTCAGTTTCTATTGGAGTGCTGTCACATGGATGAAAGTGTTTGAATGAATCTCAAAATCAGCATTCGAGTTTACTTTCTTTATTGACAAATGATGCGTTTCTTTTTGTTTTGACTAATGCACACTTCTACAGTCTAAAATAGTTCGTTTTTTTCCGCGCTTCTCATATGGTACTTACTGCCTGTGATATTATTGCCAACCGTCACAACCACAAAAGTAGACCAATCGCTAGTTGAATGCAGGATACCAGCTGTTTGAGACTCAGCTCCAAATTCAACTTTGGTCCAGTCCTCCCAGCGGCTTTGGGAAAGGAAAGAGGATTGCACTTTCTCACCTCTCTCGCTACCGAGATGAAGTCTGCAGAAGAAGGTAACCGGCTTTACTGTGTAGCCTATATTGTCCGTTCATTTGACGTGGCAATGTTCAAAAGTTATTATCTGACTGCAGTGCTTGCTTGTGTCATGTTGACTTTAACGATTCTCAAATCGTCCGTCGCTATAAATGAAATCATGCCTATTATTATCAAGTTATACACCACAATAGTTGCAACGGTTTGGGAAGGATTCTTCAGCTACCAATAGGTGTCGGTGTTTTCAATACAGAAGTCTCCTAGCCGCGCAATACCTGACACGGTGAGCGGCATCCATATGATAACCAGGGCCCGAAGTGAGCGAGTGACACTTTTATAGCAACGTGTAGGCGGCATTTGAGTGCAAGGTACGCTGTACTTAGTAGGATACAGTCATTTGTATTTTTTTTTCTCCTCCAGGTTTCACAATGCCCTTACTGTCAATAATCAGTCATTCACAGCCCACATGTTGATGCATTTATTTGACCATGTTGATTGCAACTATTTATGTATGTTTTCATGGTTGTGCTTTTCAACCTTGAGGAGTCTACATCATGCGTGCACACATACCTGGACCATCCAACTCACTGACCGTGCTCTATTTGCCTTGCCACTTAATTCATAAAGTAACCTAGGTTACAGAAGTATTCCAGTGCTGATGCCATGGACTTTTTTGTGGTTTGGGGATTTAATTTGCCTTTGAGGTTTTGAGACGTGGACTGGTGGGGGCTGTGTTATTATTCATTTCAGTCCCTCGTCAGACTCATAATGAATAGCAGACACATGTGCGTCTGTGTGTGTGTGTGTGTGTGTGTCTGTCTGTCTGTCTGTCTGTCTGTCTGTGTTCGCGAGCACGCTTTGTGTGTGTGTGTTTCTGTGTGTAGCTTGCTTGGCTGGGGTATTCGCAGAACCACTCTTCTTCACCAGTCTGCTGACAACTGCAGTGTTGCAGACACACAGTCAGACCTCTTTCTCTGTGACCCAGTATAGTAGCCTGTACCATCATGCCCACACGCACGCAACCCCTGTCTCTGCGGTGACTTAGCCACTCAAAAAAAAGGTGCCCGTGAAAACTGACTGCAATCCACTAAAGCCCCTGATTTTCTGAGCCTACAGATTACCTTCTGTGACCACCTAGCTCTTCCTGAGGTTCACTCTGTCTGGGCCAAGCAGAGCCACACCATCTGTGTGAGACATGCAGATTGACTTGGTTCCATGTTCTGGGGGAAAAAAGGATTTATGGATGGTAATAACAAAATCAGAGTTAAAACATTTTGGAATATGGTGCGAGAGAGAAACGCATCCCATGTTCGTCACTTTAAACTGCAAACGTGTATGCACTATCCATATTAATATCACCATGAATTTGCAGATGTGATTACTCACTGTCATAAACGATTCCTGAAAGCGAGTCACCGAAACAGAGTCAGATTGTTTTTCTTGGATTTGAAATATCGTTATTCCATAGGGCTCTCACCCCCAATTTGCTATCTGTCACTGTTAGTTCAGCATTCAGCAGATGCAACCCAGAAATGCAAAGCTCAAGCTCTGCAGAGATAACACAATTGAGTGAAAGTCCCGACGTGTGTGGGTGGATGGAGCTCATGTGTTAGAAACAGAGAGTGTGCTGAAGCATAGTGTGCGCCACACACACGCACATGCGCACACACACACACACACACACACACACACACACGGAAGAGGGAAAATCAAATTGCTGTCAGCCTGTAGTCAGTTGGTGTGTATCACCCCTCCTCTAAGTCACATTAGGTGGAGTGAGAAAGAGATTTGCATCCTCAGCACTACTGAAGTGTCTGTCAGGAACGAGCACCAGAACAGAACAGCATCTCTAAAGAGGAAAGGAGAAGACAAAAGAGACAGAGACAGACAATCGTTAGAGCTGATGTGTTGGAGGCTGTTCTCATCACCCTTAAGCTGAGGCAAAGATGAGCTCCCTTCGTGAAGAACCAGAGTTTGACTTCAACTTTTTGTTTGAGTACAGCCAAGGGGGAGAGTGTGGCCACAGGCCTGACAGAGGTGGGTGGTGACGGATCTCTGGATGGGGGGGTTGGTGTGTCTTCCTGAACTTGTGGTTGCTCAAACTGTTTGGGGGATTTATTTTGCTCTGTTTGTATGTTTTTACATTATGCAGTTGAGCCTGGTGTGATTATTTTCATCTTATTTACGTGCTTTGTTCGTGTTTTTGGTGTGTAATTAACAATAAGGATAGGACAATACACGTTTTGTATTTTGCTTAGCAGAATCATTTACATAGTGGCATTTAGGCTTGTCATTTATTATGATTTCAGATATGAGAAAATCGAATAATGTAGTTGTTTGCTTCCCTTTTAATTGCAAGCTTTGTTATTGCCCTTCCTTTGCTTTCTCCGCCATAATGTGCTCTAATGTTAGTTTGTGCGCATGTAACGTTTCGTACTACTGTTAATTGCTTCATTGAGCAAAACAAAAACAAAAATAACTTTATGACCTGCTAGATACAATTAGAATTTGACCTGCCACTGTTTCTGGAAATAGTCTGTCATGAACTAATTTTAGACAGTCTACCCACGTATTCTGTGGTGCATGACAGGTTCATCATTTCATGTGATGTGCTGTTTGCATAGAGCTGCGGTTAATGAATATAGCACACAAGCTGTAAGGGGATTGCCCTACTTGAGTACACTGCACAACATGTGGTTGGTTTTCATCTGAGATAGTAAAATGGCCCTTATCAGACATAAAGCATTATATTGTAACAATTGTGTACCCTTTTTCAAGTAAATGTTAGGGCTTAAAGATCTTTCTTATGTAAAATCGTAACAGAAGGGGAGGTTTGCTCACTAAGTGCTGCTGCTGTTGCCCTGTTTCTGTGTTTGTGTGTGTGTGTGTGTGTATGGCAGATAATGTGTGTATGTACTGTATGCATTTGTGTTTACGTGTGCAGTATGCATGTCTGTGTGAATGTGTGTCCAACCATTTGTGCCTGAGCGTGTATTCTGTATGTGTGCGATGCCTCAGCAGCTGTAAACCCTCCGACTTAATCACAAGCTCAGAGCAAAGCAGAGTGCTGTTAGTGTTCAACATGGGCGAGCCCTAATTCACTCAGTGAGTGAAGCGATCAATCAAATAAGGTATCCGTCACTGCTTTGGTGGAGGAGGTCCTGTAGTCTAGAGAGCACACTGTGGATCTCTGCACAGCTCCAGATGGACTGTTAACAATCTGCTGATATCTCACACATTTCATTGGACGTTGATCAGCTCAATAGACATAGGGTTTAAAGGATCATTTGGGATTTTTGGCAATGCAGCCCATTATGTACTCCCCCAAAGTCAGATGAACTCATGGATACCATTTGTGTGTCTCTGTGTCCAGTATGAAATAAGTTAGAGGTAGTTTTGAGAGCTAATGCTAACTGGCATTAGCACAATGACTGGAAGTCTATGGGTATCTGCTAGCCTGCTATGTTTTAGGACCTGTAATATAGCTTTTATAAAGGCTTTATGAATACATAGGTGACCTAATGTAAATTGTTACCAAAACTCCATGAGAAATACTGTTGATGTCTTGGATTTAGAAGTGAGAAAAAGTGCATTTTACAAAGCATCAACTTGTAAAAAAAAAAATGTTTATATGGTGGCCAATATTTACAATGCCCTCGTGTGTTTGTATTTTCCAGATGCATATAGCTACACTCCAAATGTCAGCCTGTCCCTGCCACTGGGCATGGGAAACCCCTGTCTGGCCACCCAGTACCACACGATGCAGTCCAGCCCCATTATCTCTGTGTCCTCCTGCCACCAGACAGGCTACGGTCTCCACGATCACAACAACCACAACCCAGCCCAGGGCTACTACATGTCCCACGGCCTGAGGCCTAACGGGGCCCCGGCCCTGGAGAGTCCTCGCATCGAGATCACAGCCTACCACCAGTACCCTGAGGAGGAGGTGGAGGAGAGCAGCACCATGGACCACATCGTCCACCACAAGCGGGGGGTCAACTCCATTGTGACCCTGACGCTGCCAAATGCCGATGGCTACCGCGACCCCAGTTGCCTCAGCCCGGCCAGCAGCGTGTCATCACGTAGCTGCAACTCGGATGCGTCGTCCTACGAGTCTGGCTTTTACAACTATGACAACTCACCCCAGAACTCGCCATGGCAGTCTCCTTGCGTCTCTCCGAAAGGCTCGTCCTCTCTCCTCTCCTGCCCACACGCTCCTCTCGGCCCCCCATCGACCTCCCCCCGCCACTCACCTTCCACCTCCCCCCAGATCGGGGCCCAAGCCGAGGAGGGCTGGGCGGGGCAAGGGCCCTGTGGAAGCTCCAGGCCCAACTCTCCGGCTTGCAGTGGAGGAGGTGGCGGCGTTGGTGTGGGGAAGAGGAAATACAGCTTCAACAGCACCACCTACAGACAGCCAACCTACTCGCCCAACCAGTCGTCCACACCTTCCCCGCGCGGCTCGCCCAGGGTCAGCGTCACAGACGACAGCTGGCTGGTCAACACCAACCAGTACACCAACTCTGCCATCGTGGCGGCCATCAACGCCCTCACCACCGACGGAGTGGTCGACATGGGCGAGGGAATCCCCGTCAAGGCCCGCAAAACCAACCTAGACCACAGCCCCACGATGAGCCTGAAGACGGAGCCGGGAGGAGAGGAGATGGGCCCTGGGAGCGAGCTCCTCCAGGAGGACTACATCTCCCGCCTGCCTTTCAAGAAGGAGAACTACTGTGGGGGCTTCCTAGACGTGCCCCAGCAACCCTACTCCTGGTCCAAGCCAAAGCCCTACCTCAGGTAGGTGGAAATTAAATACTGCTGGACTGGGAAGTCTTGGGTCAATTAATTGTACTGTATAATCATTTATTATCAGCAGTTTAAAACAAACAAATGTTGACGTTGGCACGGAAGTCACTTAGAACATAAGGCAGCATAGTTAAGTGTTATTAGGCCTTGAAAAAGACGATGAAGCTCATGGAGGTGTTGACTTATTTCAAAAGATTTATGGACTTACATCCAACCCAAGGTCTACTCCTTTATTTTCCCACACGGAAAACAGTTCCTCCACTTGCACGGCTATTTTGCCATCCCAGGTCTTGTCTTTTTCCAAAATTACACTTGTTTATATATTGCAAGTGCCAAATAGTTGTTGTCTTCAAAGACCGCGGCGAAAGGCAGTAGTCGCTGTAGCGCTTCCAAGAGGGCTTCCCTTTGAAGATACAAAACATTTCATAAATCATATTTTGCAGGGAGGAGTAGTGTAGCACATGTGCCATGTTACCATGGAAACCCCCACACAAACAATACACACAGATAGACATAAACACACAGACTCCCTTCTTAGCAAGGCAACCTTTTCAGTTCACGGCGACCCTTTCCTTTTCTCTTTCCTGCCCTGGCACACTTTCCTGTTGGAAATCAAATGTTTGATTAAGATAATGCAGAGACAGGAAGTGATGGTGACAAGCCTGCTCAAGGAAACAGTTGGTGGGGTAATCACACAACCGGCTTCCCCGTGCTAGACATGTGCCTCCCCTCCTCTTTGGCCACTAAACATGATGTAATGTTCAGCCAGCCCAGATAAAGCCTGAGAGGGGGGAAATCAGTTAGTTTTGGGTCAACAAACACACTGAAAGTTCCAAGAGGATGCCAGAGATTGCTTTTCATGGCCAGCCTTTGTCAGGGGTTTTATGCTTCACAGGCATCCGGCGCAGTGAAATATTGTCTCGCAAATGTTTGTTTTGGTTCAATATCTCTGCAGTCTTCACATGGGAAGATAGGCTAATTCCCTCGCGACATCTGAACAATGATATTATGAGTGGCCAGGTGTGACACTTTCTGAGATACCAATGGTCTTTCGGGTGTGTCAGACAGTTGTCTGGTTACTTGGTTAGACCTTTATTTTTAAATAAACAACTATGTGGGATTAAATGATTTTTGATGATACAGTTGAACTCTGAAGTTTACATACACTTAGGTTGGAGTATTTAAAACTAGTTTTTTCAACCACTCCACAAATTTCTTGTTAATAACAAACAATACTTTTGGCAAGTCGGTTAGGACATCTACTTTGTCATATTTCCAACAATTCTTCACAGATAGATTATTTCACTTATAATTCACTGTTTTACAATTCCAGTGGGTCAGAAGTTTACATACACTAAGTTGACTGTGCCTTTAAACAGCTTGGAAAATTCCAGAAAATGATGTCATGACTTTAGAGGCTTCTGATAGGCAAATTTTAATCATTTGAGTCAATTGGAGGTGTACCTGTGGATGTATTTCAAGGCCTACCTTCAAACTCAGTGCCTCATTGCTTGACATCATGGGAAAATCTGAAGAAATCAGCCAAGACCTCAGATAAAAAAATTGTAGACCTCCACAAGACTGGTTCATCCTTGGGCGCAACTGCCAAATGCGTGAAGGTACCACGTTAATTTGTAAAAACAATAGTACGCAAGTATAAACACCATGGGACCACGCAGCCGTCATAACGCTCAGGAAGGATACTCGTTCTGTCTCCTAGAGATTAATGTACTTTGGTGCGAAAAGTGCAAATCAATCCCAGAACAACAGCAAATAACTTTGTGAAGATGCTGGAGGAACCAGGTACAAAAGTATCTATATCCACAGTAAAACGAGTCCTATATCGACATAACCTGAAAGGCCGCTCAGCAAGGAAGAAGCCACTGCTCCAAAACCGCCATAAAAAAGCCAGACTACAGTTTGCAACTGCACATGGGGACGAAGATCGTACTTTTTGGAGAAATGCCCTCTGGTCTGATGAAACAAAACTAGAACTGTTTGGCCATAATGACCAAAGTTATGTTTGGAGGAAAAAGGTGGAGGCTTGCAAGCCGAAGAACACCATCCCAACCGTGAAGCACGGGGGTGGCAGTATCATGTTGTGGGGTTGCTTTGCTGCAGGAGTGACTAGTGCACTTCACAAAAAAAGATGGCCTCATGAGGAAGGAAAATTATGTGGATATATTAACATCTCAAGACATCAGTCAAGAAGTTAAAGCTTGCTCGCAAATGGGTCTTCCAAATGCACTTGTCCCCAAGCATACTTCTAAAGTTGTGTCAAAATGGCTTAAGGACAACAAAGTCCAGGTATTGGAGTGGCCATCACAAAGCCCTGACCTCAATCCTATAGAAAATTTGTGGGCAGAACTGAAAAGTGTGTGCGAGTAAGGAGGCTTAGAAACCTGACTCAGTTACACCAGCTCTGTCAGGAGGAAGCTTGTGGAAGGCTACCCGAAACCCAAGTTAAACAATTTAAAGGCAACGCTATCAAATACTAATTGAGTGTATGTAAACTTCTGACACACTGGAAATGTGATGAACAAAATAAAAGCTGAAATAAAGAATTCTCTCTGCTATTATTCTGGCATTTCACATTCTTAAAATAAAGTGGTGATCCTAACTGACCTAAGACAAGGAATTTTTTTGTGTATGTAAACTTCCGACTTCCACTGTAGCTCTACTTGTATTATTGATTCCACCAATGCACTACGTTAAGCCTATGGGCATGTTGTATAATTGTGCTGCTGAAATGGCTATGCCCCCTCCACACACTTAGGAAAAAAATTGTTATCTAAAACCTAAAAGGGGTCTTTGGTTGTCCCCATAGTGGAGCCCTTTATTGGTTCCAGGTAGAACTCTTTCCAGAGAGGGTTCTACATGGAACCCAAAATGGTTCTACCTGGAACCAAAAACGGTTTTACCTAGAACCACAAAGGGTTCTCCTATGGGGATAGCTGAAGAACCCTTTTGGAACCCTTTTTTCTAAGAGTCCACTTGTCGACACCTGTTACAGCAAGATTTTTTTTAAACACAGCAGACTATCCAGACCACATGCTTCTTTCATTTAGTTTAATTTAGTTTTCATCAAAAGAGCCATTATTGCCCAGGGTTTAGGAACTACATACGTCAGGCTATGACTTCAATTGATTAGATCAGAGCCAATGATGAAATGGAAAGGATCAGGACGTTATTAAACAAGGGAAACAGAGATCTGGATTAAAGTGAAACGGATCCGTCTTTGTGCGTGCGTGGGTGCGTGTTTGTAGGTCGCCTGGTGGTCCTGTCCGTTTCTATTGTATCCAACTCCTTTCTGGTTTTGTTCATTGTCGTGCCAAGCATTTACGTCCATGTATTGCATGATAGCTATAGAAAAGTTATGCAGCTGGGACCAAGCTATTCTGTAGATTCTTATTTTTATGATTATATATTATATTATATCTATATGTTCCACAAAGTACCAAGCACGGTCTCTCTTCATCATAGCTCCCTGCCTGCCCTGGATTGGCAGCTGCCGTCTTGCTCTGGCCCGTACAGTCTGCAGATCGAGATGCAGCCCAAGTCCCACCACCGTGCCCACTACGAGACAGAGGGCAGCCGCGGGGCAGTCAAAGCTCCGTCTGGAGGTCATCCGGTCGTACAGGTACCTATCTCAATAACGTGTGTGTGTATGTGTGTGTTCTCTATTATGAATGTCCCTTGAAGCCAGGAGTACTGCAGTAAGAGGTCACTGTGGCTAGCAGTTGCACATATTGACACAATTAGCATGGAGCAGGACCATCACCTCTCAGTATTGTGCTTGGCAAGGCTTCTAGAGCTCACGTCACTCTCACCACAGCGGCCCAACACAGAGCTCCTTTCTCTCTAAGGCCGTCACACTGTTTGGACATGTTGGTTTACTCAAGGTGGGGACCCTGTTAGGCTACTAAGACAGTAGTGTGTGTATGGGGGGGGGGGGTTGTGTGTGTGTCATTATATATTCACTGTGTATAAATATAACAGCACATAGCTTATATATAAATGCAAAGCAAATACAAGTATAGCATAGCACATTGCCTCTCAGAAGGGCTGAGCAAACCCTCTTCTCTTCTCTCCGACTTGATGGTTCCTGCTTCTCTCCAAAACACTCAGCATGTATTGTTAGCACTGCAGCCCGTTTTTTTGTTCTTCAAATAGATCTTTTCAGCACAACGTAACCTGCTGAGTTTCACTTCTGACAACAGCTGTCGCGCCCAACAAGGTGTTATAGACATAGCCACTCAAGCTTCAGTTTCTCGCTCAAAATGAAAGTAATTACACCCATTCATTAAAACCCTTTGTGTACCGTTGACATTTTACTCCCCTGCCATCCCATGTTGCACTGAGAGACTTTGACCAACGTTCAGTGTTATAGCAGGTGAAACTGAACTTGATTTAGTTTGTGACTCAGGCTGTATGTCAGTCTTTAAGGGGGTCTAAGGAGGGAATCAGGATTAGGGAATTAGCATCCTGTGTGTGTACGTGTGGGACAATTTTCCCAGGTAGGTGATGGTAATGACGAGGACAGTTACTGTCTTACTTCACAGATACTTGAGTGAAGTGAATTGAGAAGAAACTCCAACACCCTACAAGCCTGCATAAACCCTGATGAATCTCTATTGAGAGCCTCAAGCATCGAGGCCCTTTCTTTTTCTTTTCGAGGCACGTTTTTGATTCCTCAGAGCCTATTTCCTCGCCTCCTTCTCAGCTGTATTGGAGAAGGTCCAAGATCCCTCCCCTCAGATGTTCTACTCCAATGCCTTTTTGTGAAGCAGGGAAGGAGAGAGGATGTGAGGAATCGAGGAAAGATGAATTGAAAGAGCCAATATCACTTGTGTCAATTTTTATTCCGTATAGAGTACTGAATAAGGTATTAGCAACTGTGTGCCAGTCTATGGTGGTAATATTGCGATGGTTCCGATAAACAGAATGACAGCTGCTCTAGTGACGCGCATATTCTCACCCACTCACATTGTTCACATTTTTTACTTTTATGGAACAATGATTCAACACCTCGAATATTATATTTGGAGTGAATTAGAATCTCTGGGAAAATAAGAATCAAGCTTCTGACTGGAAGTTTGTTGGCAGAGAACGATTAATGCTGAAGGTCAGGTAAATACTTGATACACACGCAAACACACACAGCGTTTGCAAAATGAAGACAGGATTTCATCATATCTCTCCCCTATGTGTAGGATGTGGAGGCAAATATCTCTTTCTCCTCCTCTTCTTTCTTTCTCTCTCTCTCTCTCTCTCTCTCTCTCTCTCTCTCTCTCTCTCTCTCTCTTTCTTTCTCTCTCTCTCTCTCTCTCTCGCTTTCTCTCTCTCTCTCTCTCTCTCTCTCTCTCTCTCTCTCTCTCGCTCTCTCTCTCTTTCTTCACTCATCCTGTGCAGTCCCCAGGGAGGCTGGATAGGGGTGATAGGGCATGTTGTAGTCCCTGGGGTGCCCTGCTGTTATGAGCAATGAGTGGCAGGCGATCGGTGGGTGGTGCAATCATGGAAAATGGGTGAGTGTTTAGTGATGTGCGAGGACAGGGAGAGAGGGAGATGGAGGGAGAGAGAGATGTTATGAGGGCAGACAGAGAGAGGGAGATGGAGGGAGAGAGAGAGATGTTATGAGGGCAGACAGAGAGAGTGAGGCGGTGGAAGGGTGTAGGGAGGGCAGAGGGAGGGAGCGGCGCAGAGGAAAGAGGGAGAGAGGGAGGGCACAGGGAGTCACCACGCAGGCAGGCAGCTGGGTCTCGGCTGTGTTACCCCCAGAGAGACTCTGCTTCCTGCTGATTAGGGCCCGGGTGGCCCTGAGGTTCGGTGGAGGGAGAGGAGGAGGGGTAGGGTGAGGTGAGACTAGTCCCAGAGCCCGTCCGATGCCTCCTCCCCCACCACCATCCTGGCCCAGGGGGCCTCCGCTTCACTGCCGATGTTGCTCCTCATGAGCCGCTCATTCCTCAAACCTCTCTCCCACACCGACATTCCCAATTCTGGCTAAACCTGCACAAACACCAGCACTGGACACCAGTGCTGGACAGGCACAACACCTTTGAGTGATTGTGACATATTCCATCGCTGTGCACAACAGTTTAAAAAATAACATGGTGAAAAACACGATGAGACACTGTGTCTCTAACCTATCAGTCAATGAAGCGTTGTAACACGCGCTATGACCCCAAGAACACTGACTGACAAACACCTGACTGAAAAACAATGTTACTCAAAACAATGTTTGCTATCTTTACACTGCCACTGTTTCTGTCTTCATGACCACTCAATTTTCTAGCACGGAAGTCCTCCTGTAGCTCCTACATAATGAACAGAGGTGTTTTTCTTATCCCGGCTGCCAAACACACAGGCTCCCCTTTGTTTAGGAAGCTTCCCTTTCTAACGGTGACATCATGCTCAGCTCCTAGCTCCGTCTCCTCCACCATACCGCTCTCCACCGGCCCCTCTTGCAAGATGAAGACGTAAATCTGGGGAGGCTCCGAGCTGCAGCCTGTTGCCACAGCCCCACACTGATGGAAACCTCCAGATTATGCGGTACACTGTCTGCACTCTGCTGTCCGTAACCCCTCACCCCCACCAGTTTCCTTTCTGGCTCCTCGATCCAACATTCCATCATTTGTTTGCAGACCTACAGTGCAGGCCTCTCAGCCCCTCTCAGCCCCTTCTCATGATGATGTACCACGTCCTGACCCCTGCGGCCACTTTTCCACTTTACTTACTGGCTGCAGACCACAGCGCCCATTAACGGGATGGAGGGTCCTCTGCTCTACCCCAACTACCCTCCCCGGTCTCCCCCTGATGATTCACCAGGCTCCCCCTCCTCTCACCACAGTTATGTCCAACGTCTACAACACAGTTTACAAAGGCATGCTCAGGAAAAATCCTCTACCTCCCTTTACACCCCGAAGGCCACCACTTCATGATGGATGAGTTTTTCCAAAGAAACCAATATTATGATGGAATTGAATGATTGCCAAAGTGGAATTACATGGAATTATATTTGCATTGAGGGGTAGCAACCTGGGATGTGAACCTCTCGGGAAATTTCATTCAGGTTTACATTGAGACAGGAAACCATAGGAAACACATAGGAACACTCACAGGGCTCGCAGTGTTAGACAACACCTGTAGAGTATTAGACCCATCCCACAGTGTACGACATATGAATAGAGTATATACTGTAATTATAATAACTGGGCCTGCAGGGCCTGCCTTACTACGACAGGCTCTCGTTAACTCTCTGTTTGGAAAACGAAGGCATGGTAGACAGAATGTGTCTCTCATCCGCATGAATGCGTGCTTGGCGTAACCATCTGGTAGAACTGTGTGTTACAGGACAGTACAGCAACCTTTGTCTTTTTCTTTTAGGATGACATGAAGGGCCTTAGCGTATAGATGTGCTGCTGGTCGAACATGTGACGTTTCCCCTTGACATCTATGCTGGCTGTGTAACGTCTTCAGCAACAGCTACAGTAAATGTACGTTCGCTTTAAAGGCGGTAATTTATTGTGTTTTAAATCCGGTGCCACTTCTTGTTGAAAACATGAAAGACGCCTTTGGTTCTTCCATGCAGACTCCTGGGTTGTGTTCATCGACGAACACCGTAGTGAAACGTTTCGCAAACAGAAATGAACATTAGCATTTCTTATTGTAAAAGTTCTGATCGTACTTCCCTGTTTCATTTCATTTCGAGAGCATTTTTGTATTTTCATTTTGTCCCTACTGAACACGACCGTGTACTGCTCTACAAGGGGCAGTCGTGGCTGTCCCGAGGAGCAGTTAGGGTTCCCATGAAACTGTGTTTCTGCCTCCGAGGGGCTTCCCTTACTCACAGCCTTGGTATACTGGGCAACCACTAATTACTATTGAACAGCAACTGGAAAGAATTGGACTAAATGCCTGCATTTTCACTGGTTTGAGGTGAGGACCAGAAGCCGCCAGATTTATGAGGCAAAACACTGGTTACCAGCCTTTATATCAGGGTTAGACTGAAATCATTTACACATCACTCTGCCCAAATGTAATACCCTGTACCTTGGCTAAAACGTTATGCCTACACATTTTGGTAACAAGTTGTTCTTTTATTTGGAACTTGGACTTTGCTGGTCTAGGCCAGGACTTGAAACGTTGCCCTTGATTACATAACGTTGTGGGCATACACTTCAATAAAAACGTTGAGGAATATAGCCGCTTTGTCGCTTGTATAAAGAAGTGCCATTTGGAACTTTGGGAAACCCGATACATTAAAACGTCACATGTTGATATACGAATACTGTATGACTGTGAGGCACTGGAGAAAGATGATGATAAAGACGGTATGGAGGGAAAGAGAGCTTGGGATGAGTGTTTGAATTGGGTACGGTGAAGTCTTGCCGTGTGACTGTCAGCACTTGAGAGAGGGAGCGTGATAATGGGGAAAACCTGAGCTGCTCCCTCCTCTCCCTTCTCCCCCGCTTCCTGTCTTCTCTCCCTGCCGCTGCATGCGTCACGTGGACTACGAGTCATGACATTTCTCCAGGCGGTGATGAAATCTCTGGGAGCTAGAAAGAGTTGGATGGGAATGAGAGCGTTCCAGTGCAGGCCCATATTCACACTCTCCCCACAGCCCAGACTGTGCTGCTATTCACCAGCAAGTCACTTTCTTAAACAAACACGTGCAAATCTTTTCTCAGTCATATTTCAACCGGGCCTGCCTCTGGAGCTTGAGCATAGCACTGACAAGTGTGAAGTCGAGTTTTTATATAAACAGTACGTAAACCAAGGTGATAAAGCACCAGCTACAAAAAAAAGAGAATAAAAAACATAAAGTTTGTTAAGCTATCACTGACAGGGACACATGATTCTCATTAAAGAGAACATAGCGAACGTGGTTTGAAAGCCCATAGGAAAAACCTCTTCGGAGCACCACCATCTCAGGGCTGAATTTTAGCAGCCGTGGTGATGGATCTGTAATGGTTCATGTGAAATGAATGGTGGAAAAGGACGGGGTGAGCTCTGGTTTCTGAGCTCAACACCCTCGCAGTTACACATCGTCAAAACCCAGACATCCCAGCTGCGTACAATTACACAATTAATGCTTCAGCTGACATCTACAAACGGTTTTATTTGAGATTCGGTCCATCCTGCATGGCACGTGTTGGAAGAGGAGATGCTGTCTAACTTGCCAGTAGATGGTGGTTAGAGGTGTAATGTAATATGGCACATGCAGTGGCAGAAGCTGGTGTAGTGTGACACTTCGATTCAAATTCGGTTTGAGATGATCTCAAAGATAAATATACGTAGCCCAGCTTGACTACATTCACAGCTCAGCTAAACTCATCTGGTCAAGATTAGGCTGTGTGTCTAGACTCATAGATGGCTGGAGGATTCACAGGTAGGATTCACAGGTGTGCAAAGCCTGTCTCGTTGAACCACGCTTAAACTTCACCACGGTTCCTCAACTTTGTCTTTTCTTATTGCCCTTGTGAGGATTTAAAATGAAGAAGTACATTTTGCGCTCAGCTTGTGGTTGGTGTGTGTGGACTAGGGAAGGTCACAGGAGCAGAGAGGGAAAGAGGTAGATAGGGGATAGGGGAGAGGAGGGTTGAGGGAGCACATATGGTAAATGAATTGAGGGAGAACGCCCAGGGGGGACCCTAGCGCGTTCCTTTCGCTGTCGGGAAGCATCACTGAGGGTTGCTTGAACTCATTAATCACTTCCCTACCCCACCGTAGGACCCCACCGCCATCGTGCGCTACCGCAGCATTGCCGAGTGAAGGGATAAAGTGAAGGGAGAAAGACTACCCCCCAACACACATACACACTTCACCTCTTGTGGTTTATCCATACACAGACACGTGAAGGCTGAGTCTAAGGTAATGGTTGGAGGTCACCAAGAAATTCAATAACATAGTCTACCGAGGTGCAAAGTACAAAAGGGACGGAGGACACAGGCTTCGCAGAGTGGCAGCCTGCCTTTTCTTAAATCATAAAGAAATTATGCCATTTTTAACAGACCGTTTTGCGTTTTCAAACTGGTACCTCGTGCCCGGTTCCATCGGTTCCGTCGTAGCATGATGGTACAACCTTTTCCTTCCTTCTCGGTCGACTTGTCTATGTGTAAGTAACTGGTAGCATGTGGTGGCTAAGCGTAATTACCACTGGTGACACTGTAAGTCAAATATAAAAAGGCGAGCCGAGAGAGGCGTCTGCTGGTGAGGTCACCGCATGGATGAAGTGCTCTCTGGAGACACATAGACTTCAAGAAGCTCCTGACCCCAGTGTAACTCACTGATGACTAGCATGTGTGGCTAGCACACAGGTCAGGACAGATGCTGGAGACACTGTGTGGAGCTGTGAAGACGAAAAAAGGGGAAAGTGAAGGAGAAAAGGAGGCTATAGCCTGCTTAACTAGTTCCCTTGATGTCTGAATCAGGGGATGATATCAAGTCGAGAAGTAGAAAACCAGATCATTTTGTAATGATTGCTGCTGTTTTGTCCATTATTTAGACCCTTGGATAGCATATGTCTAGTACTGTACTGTACTGTGTTGAGAATCACCAACAGAGAGCTACTGCATGGGCAGGCGTGAGCATAACTCGATATGTCGCACCAGCCAATTATGCCTTTTGTTTGTAGATCCCCCTCACCTCACTTGTTTTCACAGTCACCTGGCAAGTTTATCATCAGTTTGAGCAAAATTAACTCAGTCTTTCTTCACTGCCTCCATAGATGCGTGCTGATTGTGTCTTCGGTTGGTAATTCCCCTTTGTGTTTGGCAGAGTGGGTTGTTACTGAGTGTCAACATGGCCAACAAGGCAGACAAAATACTGGAGATTACAAGATTCCAATGACGTATTTCTCTACCTTCACTTACTTCCCAATCCCTGACCCCCCTGCAAAGGCAATTATAAATCCATTAATCAGATGATGTCATAAAGTTACATGTGGTCTGTGTTTTGTTCTATGACTCAATTCGTTAAATAAACACCGGGTCGCTTATTCCATTTGACTCGCTGTTTTCACTCGGACACAGCCGCGCTGAACTTCCATAAGACTGAACTTTAAGACGGGGATTTTGAAACGATACTCTTGTACTGGGGAGATAATTGAGCAATTTGTGGGATTTTTTTCAGATGGACGTTGTTTGGTTAGGACC
This sequence comes from Oncorhynchus clarkii lewisi, assembly GCF_045791955.1. Classification (NCBI taxonomy): domain Eukaryota; kingdom Metazoa; phylum Chordata; class Actinopteri; order Salmoniformes; family Salmonidae; genus Oncorhynchus; species Oncorhynchus clarkii. The sequence goes on from NC_092149.1 coordinate 36,834,378, forward strand.
TGTCGAGTGTAAGTGATTTCTTGTGACGGTCTCTGATGTGGTCAAGGACCTAGCTGTGTGAAGCCATGGAGGTCTGTCCATCCATTACCCAGTGCGAGGTTTGCCTGTCGACTGTTCAGAACGGATCCACAATTTTTGGAGGGTCTCTAGGTTTGGAGATTTTTCCAAGTCTACATTAAATGCACATATGCACGCACACGCACACACACACACACACACACACACACACACACACACACACACACATACACACACACACACATACACACACACACACACTTGAACAAACATTGCCTGGGAGCTGGGAGGTCTAAAGATTTGGTTGTACCGGAAGTGGTCCATTGGGTTAGCAAATGGGCCTGGGTCAGGATTCTTCTCCCAAATATTTGGTAACATTCACCACATTGAGGAATGTGCACAGTTGCCATTTTCTCCCGAGGTTGAAGTATTTTCCCCCTCTCCGAATGGGTTTCAGCCATCCCCCATGCTTCTTTCTGCAGACAGTGTTGTTGTAGATGGGCTCTCCAACCCTGTTCCTGGAGAGATACCATCCTGTAGGTTTTCGCTCCAACCCCAGTTGTAAACTAACTCGATTTAGCTCATCAACCAGCTAATCATTAGAACCAGGTGCACTAGAATAGGGTTGGAGCGAATAACCAACAGGATGGTATCTCCAGGAACAGGGTTGCAGAGCACTGTTCCAGATGCTTGTCCTGGTTGTTTTATGGTTGTTCTAGGTGTTTTTTGTTGTTCTAGATGGTTGCCCTGGTTGTTTTAGATGACTCTAGTTTTTCTAAGGTTGACTAAATGTTCAATGAACTGACAGGCATCGCCTTCTCACCTAGCTATTGTTTGGCTGTTGGGGCTATTGGAGATCACACTCAGCAACGATAGTCTACTGAGTTTACTGAGTAGTACTAAGTAGTAGCCGTCTTAGCTCGATTTACATCCCTGTTTTTTGCTGTACTTGCTTTTATTGGGGAATCTGTAGCAGCTTAAGGTGGTCCGTGAGAGGAAGAGGGGAAGTGTATAACTGTTTGAAGTGGTGGTTCCGATACCGGGGCCTCTTTCATCTCTGTGTGACACCTTCTCTGGTTCCGCTCCTGAGCTTCATAGGCTTTAATGAAAATCATAATGCAGGTTCATAAATGCCCAGAGGCCAAGGGATTGTATGCTGTCAGCATGCTAGGCACAAGTATGTGAATGTTTTTAAAGGGAGTGAGCAACTTGCAATTAAGCTATCCTTGCTTCACTGTGACCTGGTGTTTTCTTTGTGTGAAAGTCAAGCTATCCGTGCAAATGTGGATACAGATTTTCTTCTGTATTTTGCAACCAAATAGTAAGTAGCCTGAGCTCATAGCCAGAGCCTATCCCCTGCTTCTGTAGTGTGAGGCAGCTTAATGTACAAGTACACCCCCTGGACAGGACGCTAGTCTATCGCAGGGTCTTATCCTTAGTCAATCTCCTGTGTGCCAAGTGGAGACGCATTGGGTCCGATTTTTACAGTCTTTGGTATGACTCGGCCAGACTTCCATATTCCAACCTCAGGGTGCTCTATAACCACAAGGCAACTGAGTTTATAATTTATTAGGACCAAACGCAGAAGAATGTAATCAACAATGTAGAATGTGGTGGTTCATTTCTTTACTATCAAATGAGGAGAGACAAACTTGTCACACAAGTCAGAGTTGTACTTAAACTAAATCTTTAATCACTTATTGATAAGGGAGCAAGCAGGTCAATACAACACACACATATAAAGTGAATCGATTGAGTGCTCTCTACGTTAATGATGGCTGGTCATGGCTGGTCGACGATTCACGCTCAGATGATTCGTTGAGAGCCCCGAGACTAAGAAATATGTACAAATCGATAAAGAGTCATGACATTTTGTTTCAATTGAGTGTGTGTCACTTTCGACCAGAATTTATATTTTCTCATAGACATTGGTATTTTGATATTGTGTGTACAAGACATTTATTGAATACATGTGGAGCTACTAATCATCTAGGATTTATTGTTCTTGAGATTTTGCTGATCACATTAAAAAGCAATTCTATAAAGGATTGCATTTAAAATACTTAATACGTATTGTGCATCAGCAGAAATATTCAACATAGATTGCCAAAATACTGTTTATGATTACCCCTTATGAATTCAACTCCTTTTCTGACATGCAAATTTATGTTTACTAACTTCAGTCCATTGCCGAGGGGATAAAATCCTCATAAACATTGTGCATCATGCTCTTAGGCTGACTTTTAAATTATCATCTTGGTTTTCTATTTGGTCTCCAAAACGGTCACTTTCCATTGAGTCACTGTCGACTGCTAGCCTCTCCTTGGGCACTTTTTTTATGGCGGCTGTGAGGTTTTAATGAACAGTGAAGTGATGGGAAGCCAACCTCTCCATCAGCACTTGTGTCTGGCTGCCCAGAAGATCTCTACCCCAGACAGACTACCTCCAAAATATCAAAACCCTCTTTAACCTTCCCCTAAAGGGATGTACATTAACAAACCGCTCCCAAATTTGAAAAACAGAAGACTCCAAGAATCTGGAAACGGGTCTCCAACCCGACCGAAAACCAAATCCGACCAAAGGGCCTATTTTCTGAAACCTCCCCCCAAACAAACTTCACTAAAAGCAATCATTAAAGGGCTTCTTAACTATCGGTACCTGATGTGGTGTTCAATCTCTGTTTCCCCAAATGACGGGTTGTTTATGAGGTGCTTTAAAACCCGGCGTTGGGTCTCACCTGGACTTCTTTGTTCTCCCGCCAGCTCTACGGTTACATGGAGAGCGAGCCCCTTACCCTGCAGCTGTTCATCGGGACCGCAGACGACCGCCTCCTGCGACCGCACGCCTTCTACCAGGTCCACCGCATCACGGGCAAGACTGTCTCTACCGCCAGCCACGAGGCCCTGCAGTCCAACACGAAGGTGCTGGAGATCCCTCTGCTGCCTGAGAACAACATGCGAGCCATGTGAGTCCTTGTCTTTTCCACTCTCCCCTCTCTCTATCTCTCTCTCTCTCTCTCTCTCTCTCTCTCTCTCTCAACATTCTAACAGTGTCATAAATGCATTTCATATTTCATTCTAATTTGGTTGTGTTTATGAAGGTCTTGGGTAACATTAAAACACAATATCATTTTCATTTGTTTATGTTACTGTAGGCCAGGCTTAATCAACTAGATTCAGCCGCAGGCAGATTTGACCTTGAGCGGATGATCAGGGGACAGGAACATAATTACAAATAATATGTAGACTGCAAATTGACCGCAAGAAGCCCAAACAGATATAATATTTGACAAAAACTGAATAATTTCAAACTTTGCTTACATTTCTATACGATCATGTGTCTTTCTATTGTGTGTGGGAACACTTTGGGAACGGATTTCCAAAATTAAAATCACTTGGAGCTGATTTTCTGGTATTTTATTATATATATATTTTTTTTACTTTGTTTTGTTTTGCTCACAAAACTTGGGTGGGGGCAAATAAAATCCCCTGTGGGCTTTCTGTTGGGGAACCCTGCAGTAAGCTATCTGCTGCTGCTTGCTCACATGTGGAGCGCATGAAACAGCAGTTATTCTTGGCAAGATTTATAATTTTTTATTTTATTTGGGGAATTTTACCCCCAATTTTTTCTCCCCAATTTCGTGGTATCCAATTGTTAGTAGTTACTATCGTGTCTCGCTACAACTCCCATACGGGCTCGGAAGGTCGAAAGCCATGCATCCTCCAAAACACAACCCAACCAAGCCGCACTGCTTCTTAACCCAGCGTGCATCCAACCTGATAGCCAGAGGAAACACTGTGCTGGCGACCTGGTTAGCGTATGCTGTGCCCGGCCCGCCACAGGAGTCGCTAGTGCTCGATGATACAAGGATATTTCTACTGGCCAAACCCTCCCTAACCCGGACGACGCTAGGCAAATTGTGCGTCGCCCCGCAGACCTCCTGGTCACGGCCGGCTGCGACAGAGCCTGGGTGCGAACCCAGAGTCTCTGGTGGCACAGCTAGCACTGCGATGCAGTGCCCTAGACCACTGCGCCACCCGGGAAGCCCATCTCTTCAATTTTGAGAGTTGTTTAACAAAAGTGTTTTGGAAACCTCAGAATCTGCTCTTTCTCATATTATATTGGAAACAAAACGTCTTCCCTGCAAAAAACTGCTTATAACACAAGTTCTGTTTGTGATATCGGAATTCTAACCAACTTATTATATAGGAGGGGGGCATGACTAACAATGGCAGAGAGTTTTCTATTTTAAAGTCATATGCAGTCAAAAGGACTGCCTCTGCGCTTCTAGTGTTAAAAATGGTACCATTGCAGTCACCAAGAAAGACACCCAAAGCATGCCTAATACAGTGCAGTACATAATGTAGAAGTCTAAAAGGAATAATGCCCAGGAAATCCAATAGGCCTCATTTCTGTTGGTTTTCTCCCCATTGCACCCAATCTGCCGTGTACTTAAAAATACCCAATTCTTGAAATCACTATATCCTTGTGTGCAGCTGTAAATCACTCTCCAACTCCGGATCTCCAGAAGGTCAGAAGGTTGCGCTCCGCAGGGTACCCAGGCAGCAGCTCCTGCCCTGGGGCTCTGTTCAGGTCACAATTGATCTGCTGTCCCGAGGCCCAGGACTTTCTCTGATGGAGAAGGCAGCTAAATCTCAACTCAAGCTCCATCACCACCTACTGAACTGTAGCTTTTTTAGAGGAACTGGTGTAGATTGAATGGGCTTATATTAAGTTAAAGCTTATTTTAATATTTGTTTCGATATTGTGGGAGGTTACGAAGATATTTGGCAAGCACCATGAGATATCAGATCTCTTTGACTGGAAAATGAACTTATTTGGTTTAACAGAGTTGAACCTTCCATTTCCAACAATGCTATACTGCCCCTTTATAATGTATCAAATCTAGACAGGGGATACTTTGAGGAACTTCAGCCATTACACTTTACAGGGCACAATGGATAAATCTGATATTCGAGAAAACTATTCAGATGACGTCAGGTTTCCCCTTTTGTCGTCACCGTATAAGCTAGAGCGAGAGAGCAGTGAAAGGATATTGTAGAACTGAGCCTCGGGGTTAGGGTAGAACATTGTAGGCCAGGGTAGTGTCCATTAGGTCACGCTATTGAAAACGTTTTAAAGTGTTTTCGCGACAGAAAAGTAAATGAGCATTTCTTAGTCCAGGTAGTCCTTCCATGTTTCAGTCTGTTTTCATCTGTTTGGTGTCTAATGAACACAGCCCATGTTTTCTCTCTCTATCGACTGGCTGGAAGGCCAGGGTCTGTCTGAGGAGGGTCGGTCGCTGACGGAGTCTTTCCATTGAGCTGTTAACAGTCAGCCTGATAACACTCCGGCCAGCCCTTTGCTCTCACGTCAGCTCTCTCTCGCTCGCTCACTGTGTGGGACGTTACATAGCCGGTACTGTAGACAACGGATGTCAGACGCCAGGCACATATCAATCTATCTCTTTCTTCCCTATTGTCACTGATAAAGTTTTATCTGTGGTTTAGTATCCACCCATTGAAATGGATAGTAGCCAGTAGCTTTATTACACAGTATGTTGTCTCTGAGAATCTAGAACATTCTGGGCTACTTCTATACTATGATTTTGAATCATGTAACATTCACTGAACAAGTAGAGTTGTTGTTGGGTGAGAAAAAAACAATTCCACTCAACATTTGTCAGTTCATTTTGATTTGACAAACAAATGTCAAGTGAACCATCAACCTGCATATCCAGTTTTTGTTCGGTAACCGTTTCCCGCCACCTGTCCTGTACAACTGACTAGGTATCCCCCTTTCCCTTTCCACCATTGCAGTCTTAATGTTTTGCAGTGACACTGTTCCACCACAAGTGTAGGATACATCTGGCAGTGTTTTTTATGACCAACAGTCGCCATGCCGTCCGTACAGATCTTGACTTTGAGCTGACTTCAACATATCACTGGTACAAGCCGTGATTGGCTGCTCCACACCATAGTTCATGAAAAGAGACACTAATGTTCATTCCAACAGTCGTTTGACAGTAAAAACAGAGCATGGCGTACTACCTCTAATGTGTTTGTTTTAAAACAATAACTGCGTGACTGAACACTTACATCATGCTTGAGCCACTAAAGAAACTTGTTGTAAGTGTTCTTTAAAAAACATAAAAAATACAAATCTCATTCAGATAGACCAAAGTGAAGGGGAAAAATAGATTTGAATAAAACTTGACATTTAACATGTTCCAGGAATTCCACCCAAAAAGCTACAATGTCAAATTATTGAAACGCCAAGCCATATCCCATATGTATTTCTTGACTTTTTACCAGCAACCTTTTGGTTTTAGTTAAATTTCTTGAAAGGCCTGTCTGAAAAGTGATGCCTTTTTCCCCCTAAGAAGGAAAATCCTCCCGCAAAAAAATATATATATTAAATGAAATAAAATAAATAAAGACAGCAAATTAAAAAAACAAGTCTGCAGCTAAATGTGGCATTGGTTAGTGAGGTTGAAACCGTAAATGTTTGAAATGTGGGGGGGGGGGGGGGGAGTAGACAGAGGGTTATAAAGTGGCTGTGAGAATGCAGGCGGCAACCAATGGGCTTCTCCTCTGGAAAGTGACGGTGGAGAGACCAAAGGCCTGGGCGGTGTTCATTAGGCACTAATAGACGATAAACTGAGTGAAACAGTTGCAAATAGTTTTAAAGCGTTTTCAGTTACTTGCCCTAATGAACACGACCCTGAAGATTGCTCCAGAGAGCTGTATTCTGGGGAGCCAGGAATATTAAAAGTCACATAAACAAATTAATGTTGTTCTTAGAAGAAATGGGGAGTGACTCAGTAGTGTTCTGCTGGACTTCCGATATCTGTGATCCGGAACTTTAGACGAGACGTCTCTGAGTCGGAGTGCTGATCTAGGATCCGTTTTGCCTTTTAAATCATAATTAATCATATTTTATGCTTACCTTGGGAGAGGTAAGCATAAACCTTGGGAGAGGCTTTGTGGATCTGGCCCTGGTCTCTTTGATCAAATAGGGGAAAGGGGGATACCTAGTCAATTGTACAACTGAATGCCTTCAACTGAAATGTGTCAACCGTCTTCCGCATTTAAAGCAACCCCTCGTTCCAGGACCTGTTCATGACAGTGAACTAACTAGTACATCTGCATTATAGATGTCTCTATGGCCTCATGATGATGACGTAATAATAATATACTGTACTTTTTTATGTTTATATGATGACACAGTATGATGACAGTATGATGATACAGTATGATGATACAGTAGTATATTCCATCTGTAATCTATGTCTCAATGTAGTCTGATGATCATGGTGGGCTAATAAACTCTGGATTCTGGAGACAAGCAGTAGCATAGTGCTCATCCAGACAGTATATTGATTAGTACCAGTATGCTGATGCTAAAATGTACCCTCTCCCCTGTGTGACAGCATTGACTGTGCAGGGATTCTGAAGCTGCGGAACTCTGACATTGAGCTGCGCAAGGGCGAGACCGACATCGGGCGCAAAAACACGCGTGTGAGGATGGTGTTCCGTGTGCACATCAACCAGCCCAATGGCAGGACCATCTCCCTACAGGCCTCCTCCAACCCCATCGAGTGCTGTGAGTATACACGCATGTGTGCGTGCACACACACACACACACACACACACACACACACAATGACTTTTCCTTATGACCACACATATCCACAGGTGCACACACACAAACCAATAACACTCTCTTAGCATGGAAATTAGTATGATGTGGCCTTTTGGACCCAATTCAAATCTTTATATGATGAAAGTAATTTGCCAAGTTGTTGAATGCGTTGTGCTTTCATTGATAACTGTGAGGTTAGGCCTCTTAAAGAAGAAGTTACAGGTCTGTGAGAGCCAGAAATCTTGCTTGTTTGTAGGTGATCAAATACTTATTTTCCACCATAATTTGCAAGTAAATTAATTACAAATCCTACAATGTGATTTTCTGAAAAAAAAATCTCATTTTGTCTGTCATAGTTGAAGCGTACCTATGATGAAATTACAGGCCTCTCTCATCTTTTTAAGTGGGAGAACTTGCACAATTGGTGGCTGACTAAATACTTTTTTGCCCCACTGCATGTCATATATCCCTCAGTGCATTTTATGACTCTATGCCTAACTTATTGTGGTGAGGTGACCCTATTATCAGAGGTGTATGAAGGGTCATTTGCCAGCTCTAGATCTCGCGGGGTTGGAAGTGTGTATAGAAACCGCTAACTATGTCAATCAGTTGAGTGTGTGTGCGTGTGTGTTTGGGTGTGTTTGTGTGTGTGTATATGTGTGTGTATATGTGTGTGAATATGTGTGTGTGTATATATGTGTGTGTGTGTGTGTGTGTGTGTGTGTGTGTGTGTGTGTGTGTGTGATAGACTATGTGTGATGGGTGGTAGGAATGTGCTAGTCTTGTAGTTTCTAGTCCAAGGTTGATGATGACACATGTTTTGATTGATTACTGCAATTTTTTATTTTTTTTTACAATGGACTGATGGATCATTATTACAGATGACTGAATGAGTCAAGTCAATTGCATAGTGATGTAATGACGGAGCATTGTGCGTCTGGCTGTGAACATGGTCTTGATAACCAAGAACCCCCGAGGTGCATTGATAAAAGCAGAGACAGGTGGTGGATAAAGTAGGACTAAAGTATGACTCGTTATTTGGCTTGTTCCTCCCTGGGTGAATATAAAAAATAATGAATCTAGAAATTAAAAAAGCTGATTGGGTCACCAGATAAATATTGTTTTGATCCATTTTTATATATTTCACGTTTAAAAAAAACAAAAACATATGTTGTCTGAAAATCAGAAAATAGCCAGTGGTGTTAAAAAGCCATTTGAAAACTGATAAGGCGGTTGCTAAGCAACTCCTGCTGTGACATGGCAGAGTTAGGGAGGTAGGGGATCTGGAGGTCCGGGGGCGGATGGGGAGTGGGTGAGGAAAGCTTGAGCAGTATAGAGTGCTGTTGTGTATGCAGTATAAAGTGTATATCCGCTCACTGTTTTATTATTTTTTTGTCCAGCTATTGTGCCAAGTTGGATGTGAATTAACACGCTCTCCTCGTGTCTGTCTGTCTGCCTGCCTGCCTGTCTGTCTCTCTGTCTGTCCCTCCTCCAGCCCAGCGTTCGGCACAGGAGCTGCCCCTGGTAGAGAAGCAGAGCCTGGACAGCTACCCCGCCACGGGGGGAAAGAAGATCCTCCTTAACGGACACAACTTTCTGCCAGACTCCAAGGTGGTGTTCGTGGAGAAGGCCCAAGGTAAATTAGGAGCCGCTACACACACTATCTCTCTCTATCGTTCTCTATATATCTTTATCTCTTTCTCTCACACTCTTCCTTAATATCTCACGTTTAAGTTATCCCTCTGTCTGCCTCTCTCTCTCTCTCTCTCTCTCTCCCTTCATTGCGTTCCCTCGGTCTCCTCCCGTCAAAATAGAGCAGGGTCTGCCAGGGAGCCACATGTGGTGTGCATTAAGGAACTATATTTTTAACCGAACCGTATTTACATTTGTAGAAGTTTCCATTGCCTGTTTAGTGACGCTCGCCACAAGTTAAGGAATGAATCACAAGCGGGGCATGTGCAACGTCTCTTTCTTTCTTTGCTTCTCTCTCTCTCTCTCTCTCTCTCTCTCTCTCTCTCTCTCTCTCTCTCTCTCTCTCTCTCTCTCTCTCTCTCGCTCACATCTTTCAAGTTACCTTCGTACAGATGTAGGATCTTAATTTGAGACAGTTTGCTACAACAGGAAAATAATCCTGCAGCAACATGATTATAATTATTGGACATTTTTGTAGGGGGTGATACATTTTTTTGTAAGGGAAAATCAAGTCTGAAATTTCAAAGTGGAAATGACCAACTTTAGAAGCCTTTTTAAACCTTGAATATACAAGAAGTTTGCATTTCCTGCAACAGAAGGATGATCAAATTAAGGCATGGCATCTGTACCTGTACATTTCTTCCCTATTATTTTTCTCTCTCTCTCTCTCTCTCTCTCTCTCTCTCTCTCTCTCTCTCTCTCTATCTCTCTCTATCTCTCTCTATCACACTTCTTATCTCTCTCTCATGCTGTCACATGCACACATGCACACACACACACACACACACACACACACACACACACACACACTGTCTCCCCCCTCCTGCAGTGTGATTTGTTATTACTTTTACATTTAATATTTTTCCCATTCGTTTCCTCTCTGTGTGGGAGTGAGAGGAGAGACGACTATGTGAAGACACTGGTGATCAAGTTTACAAACAGTCATTTCCTTGATTGGGTCCAGTGAATCAAAGGCAACTGTACTGGCCAAGTCTGGTCTGTGTAAACACACGTGATGATGGTGATGATGATGATGATCATGAGGAGATAGTGGATAGCTGTAGACGTTTTCCAAGGAAAGAGGAAAATCTGACCTTTCTTCATTATTGGTTTATATAGATATACTGTCTGTGGTGTTTTTGGGGCATTTGTTAACTGACATTTACTGCTTGTGTTTCAAAATGTTTGTGCTGTGAGAAGAGAAAGTGTCTTCATTTATCCTCGTAGGAATGATTTGGAGTTGCTCGGCAAGCTATCGAGGAGGTGTTATTCAGAAAGACGACTTATAGGTACATTCCAACTCCAGGTCAACTCAGTAGACTGGTACAATACTTGAAGCATCAGCCCTGACACGTCATTATCTCTTGAGAGGCTGTCTGTTTTCTCCTGGGTGAAGATGGCAATTTGCTCCTGTTTTTTGGAGAGGATTTCCCCACGCCTGGTACTATTGGCCTTGGAGTCTCCCTGTCATGGAACACCTCCTGCTGCCAAAAGTAGCCTCTCACCCCCGAAACCCCTTTATCAACCCCTTACCCCGCCACAGTTGTGTCATTGGGTCTCTCTCACCCTGCCGGCTGGCTCACCCCTCAGCCCCTTAGAGCCCACCGGGGTGAGAAGAGGGAGAGATTGACTTGTTCATGTGCTGGGAGTCTCCCCATGTCTGACTAACTCCACATGAAGGGGGATCCCTGAAGAGAGGGAAGCCCTGTCTCGTCTAGCACCTTCTCGCCCCTTTTCCTCCCTTCACCTTTCATCATCCACCCCCCCCCCCCCTTCTCCTTCCGCTCTCTCATTCCCTCTCGCTCTTTCCCAGCCCTGTCCTCACTATCTTTCTCTCTCCTCGTCGGCCCGTTAAAGCGATTAGCCAGGGTGGTGTGGAGTCCTGTGCTCCAGGGATCCCCACACGGCTGCCTGCTATCGACATTTCAGTGGCTTGTTTTCCTTCTCAGTGGCGTCCAGGGAGCGAGACTTCTGAGAGGGTGCACAAAGTGAGGGATTTATTTTCATGCCCCCTCCTTCTCCCTGACCCTGTCTCAGTGTCTGTCTGCTTTGTCTGCTCTTTTGTAAGCAATAAAGGACCCAGTACTTCCAAGGGTCTCCCAGCTCAAAGCTCATTATCACAGTACTACACGCACACACACACACACACACACACACACACACACACACACACACACACACACACACACACACTCAGGCTCACACACTCAGACACACGCACACGCACACACACACACACACACACACACACACACACACGCACACACACACACACACACACACACACACACACACACACACACACACACACACACACACACACACACACACAGAAACCTTTGTATAATAGCCACTTCACAGGAGTTGATACATCTGTAGAAATGTTCTTATGCTCTATTTAAATGTTTCATATAGAATGACATCTTGGCATTTTGTTCACATAATATTGCAGTTTGAGAAAAGTCTTATTGTTGATTTCGGTCGGAAGACAAAAAAAGTGGAAAAGGAAAAAGCTATCCAATAAAATCGAATTATATTAAAGTTGTAAACCATGAATATGGTTTTATATTACATTGTAAAAGTAAAAGCGCACGCACACACACACACACACACACACACACACACGCTGTAGCCGTCACTGCTTGTGTTCCAGCGGTGACATCCATTACTGCTGCAGCGACTAAAGGTTTGGAGAGCTGCTCACTTTCCAAGACGTGCTCCAATAAACACCTCCCCGGAAAATTCCAACAATCTATTCTTAAAGAGCTACAAAAGAGCAACAGACAGGACTTAACTTGACCTAACTTGAGCTTTCTATGCCAAACTATGTCGTGGTATTCCATTGCTGCACAGAGAGGGCACCTCCTTCCTACTATACTTCAACGCCCATATTTGATATTTAGACATTTTCTTTGGCTGTGGAGTTCTACCTGGTGCTCTACAGTCTTTATTGTAGGATGTTCAATAGATGGGGTGAAGAGGACAATGAAACTCGACCAAAACAATGGAATTTCCTTGGAAACGCATGGGGGAAAGATGCTGTGGGAGGAAGATCCCCAATCTCCATATTTCCCCCCAGAAAAATGAGTTTGTCTTTCAATGTGTGTCATATGTGTAAATCAAATCTAAGTTTATTGGTGTATTTCACTATATGTTGAGGTTTAAATCGGAGTAAAATGCTTGTATAGTCTATGACTAGGGTGGCTGGAGTCTGACAATTTTTAGGGCCTTCCTCTGACAACGCCTGGTATAGAGGTCCTGGATGGCAGGAAGCTTGACCCCGGTGATGTACTGGGCCCTACGCACTACCCTCTGTAGTGTCTTGCGGTCGGAGGCTGAGCAGTTGCCACACCAGGCAGTGATGCAACCGGTCATGATGACCTTGATTGTGCAGCTTGTTAAACCTTTTGAGGATCTGAGGAACCATGCCAAATCTTTTCTCCTGAGGGGGAATAGGTTTTGTCGTGCCCTCTTCACGACTGTCTTGGTGTGGACCATGTTAGTTTGTTGGTGATGTGGACGCCAAGAAACTTGAAGCTCTCAACCTGCTCCACTGCAGCCCCATCGATGAGAATGGGGATGTGCTCGGTCCTCCTTTTCCTGTAGTCCACAATCTCCTTGGTCTTGATCACGTTGAGGGAGAGGTTGTTGTCCTTGCACCACACGGTCAGGTCTCTGACCTCCTCCCTATAGGCTGTCTCGTCGTTGTCGGTGACCAGGCCTACCACTGTTGTGTCATCAGCAAACTTAATGATGGTGTTGGAGTCGTGCCTGGCCGTTCAGTCATAAGTGAACAAGGAGTACAGGAGGTGTTGAGGATCAACATGGCAGATGTGTTGTTTTCTACCCTTACCACCTGGGGGCGGCCCGTCAGGAAGTCCAAGATCCAGTTTCAGAGGGAGGTGTTTAGTCCCAGGGTCCTTAGCTTGGTGAGGAGCTTTGAGGGCACTATGGTGTTGAACGCTGAGCTGTAGTCAATGAATAGCATTCTCACATAGGTGTTACTTTTGTCCAGGTGAGAAAGGGCAGTGTGGAGTGCAATAGAGATTGCATCATCTGTGGATCTGTTGGGTTGGTATGCAAATTGTAGTGGGTCTATGGTTTCTGGGATAATGGTGTTGATGTGAGCCATGACCAGCCTTTCAAAGCATTACATGGCTACAGATGTGAGTGCTTCAGATCGGTAGTCATATAGGCAGTTTTGGGAGAGGTTGAAAATGTCAGTGAAGACACTTGCCAGTTGGTCAGCGCATGCTCGGAGTACACGTCCTAGTAATCCGTCTGGCCCAGCAGCCTTGTGAATGTTGACCTATTTAAAGGTTTTATTCACAATGGCTGCGGAGAGCGTGATCTCATACACTGTCGTCCGGAACAGCTGATGATCTTGTGCATGTTTCAGTGTTACTTGCCTCGAGGCAAGCATAGAAGTGATTTAGCTCATCTGGTAGGCTCGTGTCACTGGGCAGCTCTCAGCTGTGCTTTCCTTTGTGGTCTTTAATAGTTTGCAAGCCCTGCCACATCCAACGAGCGTCGGAGCCGGTGTAGTACGAGTGTGAATGTGTGCCAATGACGGCGTCACAAAATCCTGCATGCCATTGACCTTTTTACCTCATCTATTGTTCGAACTAAAACTACATTATCTGTACTGAGATATAGTTTGATTTGGCGATATATAATGAATTGTCCGTTTTCAAAAAGGGATTGATTTGTTGTCACAATAACAGTGGTTAAGATTTGTAGTCGACCGGTATCCATGTAAGAGGCTCATGGACTGTCTTTCTGTTCCTCTCCCTCTCTCCCTCTCTCCCTCTCTCTCTCGTGTGTTGTTTTGCTTGTTTCTCAATCCCCTTCTCTGTAACAAAAGAGCAGAGCTCATGGATGGTGGCACTACGGGAGGGTTTAATGTGCCCAGAAAAATAATGACTTCTACTTTTCAAATGCTAAGGCCGTCCCCATTGTTCTGCATCAAGGACCTGCAGGATGACTGATGCAAACAGAGTGTGCATGTATGTGTGTGTGCATGTGTGTGAGTACATGTCTCTGTGTGTGCTGCCGCTGAGGGGTAGGGTAGCTAGTGTCTGGTAGCTAGCCTACGGGCCTGTTTGTGTGTTCAGTAGGAAGTGTTTTCAGTGACTCATCTGCGAAGGATTCCCTGAAGAGAGGCGAAGCGGAACAGACAAGAACAGAGGGGGAGGAGGGAGGGAGGAGGAGAAGAGGGGAGGGGGCACAGGCAGGGTGAGACAAAGTGCTGTTCAGGAAAGCCAGGGGCAGAAGAGGCGGATATTGTCCACTAGTGGATGTCCTGTATCCGTTCCTTGGGTGTGTTTCACATTGTTGACTCTCACTGTCGATTCTCACTGTTGACTCTCTGCTTAGTGATTGAGTTCCAACAAGGTTTTGGAGATGGCTATTATCTTCGCACTCCAAGCTCTGAGACCGATATGTGTTATAAGGTTGTGTCCAACGTGTCCACTGTTCTGTTCAGCCACACAGTACAGTGTCTGTGATATTTCACCCAAGTTTTGTTGAGAGAACTGTTGAAGTTATCACGTGATTAATAAGTTACCCTTTGCATGCCCCATGCCCTCTTCCCTCTGACTCAGGGGTAAAGTATGATGTGGGTTGAGAGTGATCACAGTTGATGTGTTGACGGAGCATTGTTTTTCTGTGTTTGAGAGTCTCACACTCCTGTACCAGTAAGTACTGTTTTAGAGGCTTTAGTAGTGCATCTTTTTCCTTTCCACATCTCAGAGACTTTCCATTTTTGTGTTGCTGCTCAGTTGGATTAGCTATGATGTCTCTGTTATTTTTTATTACGGTGGTGGTGTGTGTGTGTGGGAGGGGGTGTGTTTATGTGTGTGTTTGTGTTTGCGTGTGTGTTTGTGTGCGTGCATGTGTGTGTGTGCATTTTTACTTTGCTCAACCCTCTCGTTTTGGCACGGGAGCAGGAAGGCATACCTGGTGCTCCTCGTCGAGCGTACGTTCTTGCTTTCCCTGATTTCCATGCACGGAGGGAGTGGGGCAAGGAGGAGAGGAGGAAGGGAGTGCTGGGGAAAGCCTACACTCTGACTCAGAGGGGAGGGAGGGAATTCCCTTGTGAGCAGGATAGCTTTTACATCTGGTGTGATTGGAGCTGTGCCTCTGACGTCTGGAGCATACAGCACAGATATAGCTCCACAGCAGGGAAAGAGATGTCAGGTCTACCCCCCCCCCCCCCCCCAGCCCAGCACCTCTAGCCTCGATCCCACTTCTTCCTGGATCCCCTAACTTTTCCACCCTACCACCCTGTTGACAGATTTTACCAGTGTTAGGGCTGGCAGGTAGCAGGTGTCCTAGAGAAACAGAAGACAACCCCTGGTCTTGTGTGTGATGGACCCTGTTTGGCATGTGGTTTTGCCTGCTATTTTGGCTCTAAATTTACTGACGTTTTTTGCAGCAGGATTTTATAAAAATTTGATAACCTACTGTATTATATAAACAGGAAAGAGGGATAGAGAGAGAAAAAAATACACCTCCGAAATTAAATTCGCCGAAAGTCGAAAAATAAGGCTGGCTTGTTTCACGAGTGCCTCTGCAATTAAGTCGGGGCGAATAAAATTTTCCATTCCCAAAACCACCAAAGTGAACATTCTTTGGCCAGTGGAAGTTGTTGTTCTGTTGTTGGTATGCCCCCTTCCCTATGTTTTAGTAGGAGGAGAGTTATCTCTCTCTCTTGCTCTCTCTCTCTCTCTGTCTCTCTGTGTTTGGGTGTAAACCAACCACAGGTCAGTGCAGGGACACGTGTAAGAGAGGCCAGATAAGAATGGTTCTGGTTCAATAAACACCAGAGTGGACCCACCATTCTGTGTGGCGTTCCACATTGTGTCTCCTGTCATTAACCAAATCTCCAAGCAATTACTATAGAGAAAGAAAACAAATGGGAGGTTATTGTTATTGTAGTCATGTGGGAGCATGTACTGTATTATATGAATCATAGAATAAACATAGAATAAACATAGGGACTGTGTTGTTGTTAGGCTGTTCAAACTCTCTGTCATCTGTGTCCTGATGATGCTTCATTCATCAGTAGGTCCATTGTTGTGTGTTCCTGTACAATGTGAGTCTTCGGGACTCTTCCCACCAGTTTTGACACAGTAAAAGGCAGCTGGCTGATCTTTCCCCAAAGGACTTTACTTGAGACAAAGGTGTGTGTGTGTGTGTGTGTGTGTGTGTGTGTGTGTGTGTGTGTGTGTGTGTGTGTGTGTGTGTGTGTGTGTGTGTGTGTGTGTGTGTGTGTGTGTGTGTGTGTGTGTGTGTGTGTGTGTGTGTGTGTGTGTGTGTGTGTGTGTGTGTGTAAATCTTTTGGTGTAAATGTGTTGAGTGCAATTGTCATTGACCCGTATAGGGAGTTGCTATGCCTCCTACTACCACTGCTCTGTGTTGTGACCAGTCTGATAGAGGGAGAGTTTAGGAGGAGGCCGAGGTAGAGACGGAGATGGAGGGAGGGGTTGTGTGTGGGTGGGGGCTCTGCGAAGTAGGGAGGGGCGGTGCCGTTGACGGAACGGAAGCGTTTTGCAGATGTTGCACAGAGAGGGAGAGGGAGAGAGAGGGAGAGAGAGAGAGAGAGAGAGAACGTAACGTTTTGTGGTTTAGTCTGGCGGCACTCTGACTTGAAAAGGTTTGCGTGCCACATACGTGGCTGTCTCCCGATTCAGCAAAGGTGAAAGAGAGAGAAGAGGGGAAATGACTGCTTTTGTTATTTTTGTTTAATCTTGCTGAACTATTTCTAAAAGAGTAGGAGTGTCTGTTTCATTTCTGCTTCTGTAGAAGACAAACAGACAGAGGGTGAAAATGAGGTGAATCAACAGAGAATGTTAAAGAGGGGGAGAAGAAGAGAGAGGGGGAAAGAAAATGAGAGCGAGAGAGAAATGGATAAAAAGAGAAAGAGCGCGAGAGAGAAGCCTGAAAAACATGTTTACTTGTGGAGGGTTGACGTCTAAGGTTTCCCGTCTTGGAGGGAGTCCCAGTGCGGGGGCGGGCGAGATTCCCTCTTGGTTCCCCAGATGTAATATGAGGCATGAGCACTCCCTATCATCTCTCACTCTCTTTGTCTCTCTCTTTCCCGTCTCGCAGCCTGACGAGCGTATTAGTTCCGTGGTACATCACGATCACCTGCACATCGCAGTCATATAGGTATACTAGTCACCCTACCGAAATATCACCGTTGTCTGTTTACTCACTTCATCTTTCTTAACTTCTCTCACTTCTGCCTGAACTCCAAATAAAGACATCGGTCTGTGATCTTTTTTCAATGTCTGTTCCTTCTCTTTTCCTCTTTTTTTAATATTGCTTTTTGGAAACAGATCCATGGTGACTTCCATCCTCCTAAGCTTTCTCCCAACCCCCAGATCCACCCTTCTTCACGAGTGATAGCAGGCCAAGCATGACTTGGATCTTTTCTTCCCTTTTTTTGCATTGTGAAAAATAAGACTTTGGGAGAACAATTTGGTGTGGAGACCTCAACTTATTACTTGGCTCTTCGGTTATACTAGTTCAGCTGCCCAAATGGCCATAACGTATTTAGTCTTTGTTACTTCACACGTCTCACAGTCCTTGTTAAATTAGGACCACAAAGAATTTAATAGTCAGCCAGTGCCATAGACATCAGGGCGGTGCCACAGACACACACTGGCACAATTGTATTGCCAGCCAACACTGCATGGTAGTGTCATAGACTAAACTATATTGCCAGCCAGCATGGCAGTGCCATACACATACAGACACTGGCAGTGACACAGACACACAAAGGCTGGATATTGTCACTTCTATTTCTGACAGCCACTAACGAGTCATAGGCTGTAAGAAAATGTGCTGTGGTTTGGGCCTGATTGAATAAACAGAGCATAGAGTGTCTGTTCGCGAAGGTGTGGCATGAAATCCCAGAGAGATCCAAAGAATGTGAGAGAACTGCTACAGCTACAGACTCCCGGCAGCTGCTGCAGATCCCTGGGCTTTCATTGCATGACAGGGAGGCCTTGACACCACAACACACTCTCAAGATGAAACGAACAAAAGGCGTTTGTGAAGCAGAGTTAAAGCTGCAATATGTAACTTTTTGGCCGATCCGACCAAGTTCACATAGAAATTGGAGTTATAGGTCTGTCATTCTCATCGAAAGCAAGTCTATGGAGCAGTAGATCTGTTCTATGTGCGCTATTTCTATGCTCCCCGTTCGTAAGTTTCGTTTTTGCAATTATATTGTCTGATTATGTAGTGTTTCATATTTTCTGTTGTCCTTTTTTTATAGATGGACACCACCTATGGGAGACAGAAGCCAAAGTTGACAAGGACTCCTTCAAGTCTGTAAGTAGTCCTCAGTGTTTTCAGTAAAACACAGTACTGTATTAGTTGTAGTCCTGTTGTTAAGATTGAAAGTGTAAATTGGCTCACGCATACATTCTATGCATCTTTCTATTCCATTATATTACCTCTCTCTCTCTCTCTTTTTCTCCCCCCTCTCTCCCCCTGTATTTCCTTCTCTCACCTCCCTTGCTTCCCCTTACTCACTTTGCTGATGTAATCTTTGCTAAGACATTACCAAGGAGAGAGATTAGTCGTGTTGATTAGTCCATGCAATCCTGAATGGAATTTTCACACATTTTCTCTCTGTCCTCATCGGCAGACACAGTAAACAGAGTGATTGCACCTAGAGCATCTTGCTTCTTCATCAACAAGCATCCCTCAATAAACACACACATTTACACGTGCACGCCAACACACACATGTGTATGCGGGCACACACACACCACCACCTTCTCTCTACTAGGTCACATTCATTCGGGCACACCATAGCAAACCACTTTGTAATGGCAAACAAAAAAGCATGTTTCTCATTGGACAAGTTTAGGTAGTCCCTCCCAGTTTCAGTACATTTTCTTCAGTTTGTTGCCTAATGAATACTGATGCAAGCCCAGTTGCCCTACCAAACACTTCAGCCAGCTTAGCCAGACATTTAGTTCACTGTTCAACTTCTGGTTCAGGGAGGATGAGCGCTTAAACACTTTGTCAGAGCTCGGCCTTCTGCCTGACGCCTGGCCAAGAGTGGATTATCCCCTTCCCTTTTTACCTGCTGTTTTCACGAGAGAAGTAATGAGAAAATAAACCAGTGCACCATTCTACTGATGCCCAGTCACACATTTAGGCCTACATTCTCTTCATAAAAACAAGGCAAAGGGGATTCGTCAGAGGGGACGGTAAATGTTGTACGTGTCATAGAAAAGCTACATGTGCTTCCGGAGTTAATGAAGAAATCCTTATGGTGAGGAGAGACTCGTAAGGTCTGCGCGAGTGTGTGTTTGCCTGTGTGTGTCTGTGTCTTCGGGTGCACATTAGGGTGTGTGACGGCAATGTGTTTCAAATCATCCGTGCCCCCCTCCCTTTCCCTTCTCTTTCATCAGCTGGCTCTCACCACCCCTCTGTCCCCCCGTAAACAAACTGCTGTAATTGACAATTGCAGGGGTCGAGAATAAACCATCGCCCGCGAAACATGTGTTTCAATATGGCGGCATTGCAATGGTGTTTTTGTTGTCATGTGTTTTTTACGTTCAGGTTAATGGCTTTGTTGCATCTGGAGTGTTGAATTCGGCCTCTCTTAATGGGCCTTAAGGGCTGGGTGATGTTAAGGCTCGTCCCACATGTTGGAACATTACAGTGAGGGGTTGGGTTAGGTTAGGTAGGTGAAAGACAAATCGTACAGTGTGCTTATTTGGTGTTTCCCGACAAAACAAGCCGCAGTGTTACTGGCCTTTTCTCCCCCGCTGCCACCCGCCACGGTTAGGTCACCCATATGTTTTCATTATTCCTGTTTGGATCGCGCTGCTCACTGCGTGGGAGGATGGGAGGAGAGGGGGATGGAGGGGGGTCATCGGCACCTGTGTCTGTGCTGTCTTTGACCCCGTCAGTCTGGTGCAGACCCGGCCTATGAACAGACACACAGACATGTGGACAGACCCCACAAAATATGCTGGGAATGGCTTCCTGTTCTGCTCCTCCACCATATGGTCAGAGCTGGCCCCCAGAGAGAGAGAGAGAGAGAGAGAGAGCGAGAGAGAGAAAGAAACAGACAGGCTCTAGGCAGGCAGACACTCAGTCATGTCCCAATGGCGCCTTTGTCATGCACCTCAACCCCTGCTCTGCAGCCTCCAAAGTTCACGTCCGTCCAGGATTACGGCGGTCTCGCCCTGGGCCTGGAGCGATGCGCTGATCAGGGTCTGTGAAAACAAGGCCAGAGACCCACATCTCTCCCCTTGTAGTAGTCCAGAGGTAGGCTTCAAACCCCAGGCCCTCGGGGCTTCAGATAGACACAAACAGGGGCGTGGTACACACCCTGGGGGTCATGCTGAGCCCATCCAGATTGGGCTGAAGACCCAGCTCAGAAAGCATGTTCGGAACACTCCTCCAGGGTTCCCTGAAAGCGAAACAAGCATACCTGCTAAATTAATGAGCTGACACTTACGCACACTTGGAGTTATGTTTGTGTCTTAGAAGACCACTGCGAGGGGGTTGCAAGCCTAAGCTAGTGACGTTCAAACTAAAATCTTCACCCTGCCATATTAGTCTGATTTCAGAATGTTTAGATAACGCATGTGTTTTTTGAAAATCTGCCACGCACAACACAAATATAGTGAGCAATGATCTACAGTGCGTCTGGAGGGTTCGTTCGTGTATCCATCCTGTGCTGTTTCTGTGTGTTGTAGACGGCGCTGGTGGCTGAGATCCCCCCCTACAGGAACCAGAGAATATCCAGCCCAGTGCAGGTCAACTTCTACGTCTGCAATGGCAAGAGAAAGAGGAGCCAATACCAGCGCTTCACCTACCTTTCTCCAAACGGTAACCCCGCAAACCTTCAGGTTCACCTCCTTGCTTACATGTGGTTTGGGGGTTTATATTATCCCTACTAGTTTTGCTTGATAACTTCTAAAGGGGTCAGACATGCTCATGCATTATACCTTCCAGTGTTTCCTCCTAAATCATTTTGGCTCCACGAAAACAAACGCAATCTGTTGTGGCTTCGGTAGTGCCTGACACAGGTCGCATCACAGGCTTCGTCGAGCGAGGGCAGAAGTGAAGCAGAAGATGTGAGTTGTGTTGATTTGGTTGCGAGCTTGCCTTCTCCAGTGATGATGTGTTAAGGGTTGACTGACAGAGCCTCTGGGCAATGTTGACGTTAAGTTTGAGAAGTCATTCCCTGAAACGTCGACCTCACACACAACTCATGGGTACATCCATCGCACACAGCTCACGTTCTGCACTACACACTCACGGGCCCCCTGGTCTCCACATGTATAGTTGGCTTGACACATTGGAATGTGAGGAGGTTATTGGGATTCGGAGTCATTTCACAGTCTTACATCACCAACTAAATACCTCTCATTCTGGGCTCAGAGTAAATTGGGCCAAATCCAAGTTTCATGCGTAGACACATTGATATTGATTGGAATCCATTGATGCAGCTAGAAGCAACATAGTTAATTATTCCCAGCTTGCTGCATCTCTCTCTCTATCTCAATTCAATTGAAGGGCTTTATTGGCATGGAAAACACATATTAACATTGCCGAAGCAAAGTGAACTAGATAATAAACAAAGTGAAATGAACAATAAAGAATAAGTTCCAAAAAAATAAAGACATTTCAAATGTCTCTCTCTCTTTATATCCCATGTTAAGTTAAGAATCAGGTCCAGTAGTGTTGAAAGGCAGCCTTCAGCTTTAAATGTGATTTTAAGACTCTCTAAACACTTCAATGATCACCCGCTGCTATTGTAGCTTGGAGGAGATAAGAAGCAATGATTCAGGCCTTTGGACGGGACTCTGAGAAAGAGAGAGACCGCATCACCACCTTGACAACGAACAAAGGGCCCTATTTGGAGACGGTTGACGGGAGCAAGAGGGTGAACGGGAGAGTGAGCGAGAAAGAGGCTGAGAAAGGGAGAGGTGAGGAGGGGGGAGGAGAGAGGGAGAGACAGGCCATTTTGGGGTGACTGACCCTAGCAGAGCGAGCGGTGGTGGGAGTTGAGGACAGACAAACTCTGGCCATATTTGGCAGCCCCATACGGACCAGGGAGACAGACAAGGAGATAAGCTGTACAAGGAGAAGCCTTATCACGCTTTGACCGTTTTGCATCTTCAAGTCATTTTCACGGAGAGTCAACATGATCCAATTAACAGATGAATGGGGTGTGCTCTCTGTTACGGTGCCAAATGAACTAGATTACAGTGAGGACCACACAAGCAGGGGCAGTGTTTATGACGGAACATAATCCTCCACTCCAGTCACAGTCAAAGCCGCTTGCTGTGGTTCACCAGACCTTCTTATTTCTTATTTTGATATTTATCCATGTATTATAAACTGGGTGGGTTGAGCCCTGAATGCCGATTGTCTGAATGCTGTGGTTTACCATTTTTTCTTTGCTGTTTTAATTACATTGGCAACAAGTTTATGATAGCAATAAGGCTATTATAGACTTAGCCGTGGTATATTGGCTATATACCACACCTCCTCGGGCTTTAGCGCTTGAATATCATTTATTCAACACGATAGTCAACAAGCGACAATAAATAGCTCAGATAATACTGAGTCGCAATAGTGGCGCATTTCGCTACCGAGCTCATTTCCGTCCGTAGCCCCTGAACGTCTCTGAGTTTTACCACTCATCTAGCTTGAACCCGTGTCTGCCTGTCCATGGGCACGTGTCCGGGTGAAGTGGCGTCTTCTGTAAATGCAAGCAGAGCTGTTTCAACTGTGCCGAGGTAAAAGAGAAGCCCTAATTATATCTGTCCGAGATCAGATGCAGTTTGTCATCAAAGCAAACAGATCTCTTAAGTCACATTGAGGATAATTATAACATGGCAAAGAAGAGGGAAACCTGGTTGTTTGCTTTTGAGGGTTTCACTGTTTGAGAGTGTTTGAACACGTAGATAGAGAGCCAACTCAGCACTGTGGCCAGGTAAGGGGGGTGGTGTGTGTGTGTGTGTTACATAGAGGCTGTTCTCATCTCTTCCTCCTTCGCCCATCTGAGCGGGGCTTCCTGCCCACTTTAAACACAGTCGTGGTCGTCAATTATGCTTTCTAAAAAGAACATCTCGTTCACGCTCGGGCGTGTGCTCGTCTATAAAAAGGGAAAACCGCCACTTAAAATAGCCCTGCTTGTTTGAAAAAAAAGTGTGAAGGATGAAACAAACAAACTGCTGTCCACCAATCGCTATTGAAAACAACTTGTATTTTCCACTGGAGTCACGTGATGCTTCTCTACTCATTCATGTGAAAACATAATCAGACAAGAGTGTGAAAAGGCCTATTGAACCTGTTGACAGCCCAACGCTTCCACTGTGGCACCTCAAACATGTACGGTGTAGCTAAACGCCCAAGTAAGGAAACAAGAGGTAATATGTAATTGAATCGTTTCGTCTCCATCTTATAAATAGGACAGTCATATCTCACGGGAGAGGCATTGTTTCTGTCGTGTAAACATCATCTGATTCTTATCTCCCCTTCGTTTTAGTCACGCCTCAGAGCGAGTGCGGATATTATTATCAGATGCAGTTTGGAGGATTGTAAACGATTGAGTCTTTGCCAGGTTTGACAGGTTGAATGGCAAGGCTGTCATAGGCCTGTTTTGTCCTACACAAGCAAGAAAGGAGTAGCAGATTTGAACCGTTGCATCTTCCAGATGTTAACGGGCATATCCTTCCGAATTTCATACAGGGAGTTTTTCAAATGGGCAATTAGCATGGTAATAATGCCGTTGCATATCGATGCCAAGCAACAGAATGCGGATTGTCTCATGAACGTTGTTTTTATTGTCTTTGTGCTTCTCACTTTCCTTCACAATGTCACGTTAGCCCAATGGATTTGATGACTAAAGCTGAATAAGTTTGTCCGGAAAGTTCATTGTCATGAGTTACAATTTGAGAGGAGAAAAATCCAAGAGTCTAAGCAATATGTCACTCTGAAGTTATTCTGATTTTGTAGACTCTAAAATGTGCTGTTGGCAGCAGTTCTGGTTTGTATAAATCACCACATAGCCGATGTTGCGATTAACATACAGCACAAGTGTCCTTGTCTACATCCTAGTGTGTGAGTGTTGCTTTTCTTTTTCTGAGCTCTTGTCCAAATCATTCTTGCGCGAGTGAAGACGTGACACGCCGTCCTTTTCTTCTCCTTAAATAAGAAACCGTTTCACGGAACTACATAAAACAACAAACGCCGACAGTGCCGGCGCTGACGAAAGCCCGACCAAAGTCAGTTCTCGGAATGCCTTTCATTTCACAAGCCGTTTTTGGAGGTTCCTGCTGTAGATCGGGTTCCTATTGTTAACACCAGCGGGGGCTGCTACTGATTCCTGGCCGTAGGTTTGTGGTCTGAGACGTGGGAGGGAGGAGAGAGAGAGGGGGATGTTCAGAAGAAACAAGAGAGACACGTACACGAGAACTTCACGAACCGCACACCGTGAACTTCTCCCCAAAGATGTGTCATGTTAACCAAACTGGAGACTGAGACGTTTCCTTGTTTCCAAGTTAGGACAGTGACAGACACAGACACACACACACACACACACACACACATAAACACTCGCAGACACACTGCCACACACATTTACATGGCATGCGTAGACTAGGACACCAGCCGTCAGCCAGATTGCAACCACAGTGGGACATAGTGAATTAAACACCAGTGAGTTGATGACTACCACCATGAAGCACCACCTGCGCCACTCTGAATATCAGAGATACAGCTAGCATACTTTTTCCTAACCATATCACCTGACCGGGAAAAACCCTGGGCCCTGGTGGTCGTCTGCTAAAACTAGGGCCTGGAGTTTTTCCTAGTCAGGTCACATGGTCAGGGAAAACTCAGGACCCTAGTTATAATGCATTGGGCACGGTCTTTCCACAGTGCAATCTAACCAGCTCTTTTATGGAGACAGTAGAGCATCCACTCCATACTTCCACTCTAAGAGCAGAGCAGCCAATCGTAATGAGAATCAGAGTGCATCCCAGAAAGCCCTGTTGCCCGGCTGTCTCTTCCCTTCACACGACAACCTGCCGGGGCTAGGCCCTCTGTGCTCAACACCCCACAAACCCGTCCTCGAACCCTCACCCCCATCCCTGGGAGGAAACCAGTTCCTAATAAATACTCCGATGAGGCCAGATCACTTTAATGCGAGCAGACAGACACAGACAGCCAGAGATGGGGAGAAAAACATGTGCAGAGCGTAAACTGTCTGTCGGCCATAACCCACAGGTTGGGAGGAAATAGAAGCCAGCTGGGGATGGGACTCACAGGGTGAATCTGCTACCATGGAACTGGGAAGGGGCAGCGTGTGTGTTTGGAGGGAAACACACACAGATAGCTGGAAGGAGTGGACAGAGAGATCGGTCAGGAGACAGATTGAGGAATGATCGATTAGAGTAGGGGAGACAAATAGAGCTGGATGGAGGAGAGAAGAGAGGGATTCCTCAAAGGATTTCTCTGTCTCTCATTCTGCAGATAGGAGAAGGGGAATGTGTGACAGAGCATGTGAGTCTCAGGGAAAGTGGGAGACAGTGAGACTATGAAGCTGTCCTTGATTTACAGAATAAATCAGATTGCTAAATATTCTATGTATTACTATGTATGTAGGGTTTACACTTTTGGGACTATTCCATTGGTTCCATTGCAATAGGCAAGCTTCATCAAATGCAGCTAAAGTATAGAAAACAGAAAACAAATACTAGACCTAGCATGAACCCAGGTCTGGGCTATGGAGAGCCTGTTACAAGGCCCAGTATGATATTCCCTAGGAAGTGTATGGTGGTGTCATCCTGAGACTTTCCTAAGGACACAGTGTCACGTTCTGACCATCGTTCGTGTGTGTTTTCCTTGTTTTAGTGTTGGTCAGGACGTGAGCTGGGTGGGCATTCTATGTTGGATGTCTTGTTTGTCTATTTCTAT
Organism: Oncorhynchus clarkii lewisi; assembly: GCF_045791955.1. Taxonomy (NCBI): domain Eukaryota; kingdom Metazoa; phylum Chordata; class Actinopteri; order Salmoniformes; family Salmonidae; genus Oncorhynchus; species Oncorhynchus clarkii. Next base: position 36,860,703 of record NC_092149.1, read on the forward strand.
GTCTGGCCTGATATGGTTCTCAATCAGAGGCAGGTGTTAGTCATTGTCTCTGATTGGGAACCATATTTAGGTAGCCTGGGTTTCACTGTGTTTTTTTTGTGGGTGATTGTCCTTAGTGTCCTGATGTCCTTGTTCTGTGTTAGTTTACACAAGTATAGGCTGTTTCGGTTTTCATTACGTTTATTGTTTTGGTAGTGTTTGTATTTAGATTCGTGTTGTTTCTGTTTAAATAAACATGGATCATAATCTACACGCCGCATTTTGGTCCGACCCTCTCTCAACAGACGAACGCCGTTACACACAGACCTTACCTAGGGAGCCTCTAAGACAGATGGGCCGGCCCTGTGGCTCTGACAAGACTGACGTAAATAGGATTCCACTGGGTAATCACACCAGCTCATCTCTCCCCAAAGGAGACTGGGGGCGTGAAAGTTAATCTCTCAGTTACGTCCTGTCCCAACAATAATAACATCATAACACAACGATAGGAATAGTTTTTCATCTGATCAAAACACTCATTTATTCAGACAGAAGGTTATTAGTATTATTACACCTTCATCAGGATTTATTTATTCTTACTTTGTTAGTAAAAAGTAACTATCATAAGAAATACATTTATGATGGCCAATTTGTAGGCTGAATAGAGTGTCAGAAGACAATGTGTAGACTGAATAGAGTGTCAGAATACATTTTGTAGGCTGAATAGTGTCAGAAGACATTTAGTAGGCCGAATAGTGTCAGAAGACATTTAGTAGGCCGAATAGAGTGTCAAAGACATTTAGTAGGCTGAATATAGTGTCATAAGACATTTTGTGGACTGAATAGAGTGTCAGAAGACATTTTGTAGGCTGAATAGAGTGTCAGAAGACATTTAGTAGGCTGAATAGAGTGTCAGAAGACATTTTGTAGGCTGAAAAGAGTGTCAGAAGACATTTAGTAGGCTGAATAGAGTGTCCGAAGACATTTAGTAGGCCGAATAGAGTGTCAGAAGACATTTATTAGGCTGAATAGAGTTTCAGAAGACATTTAGTAGGCTGAATAGAGTGTCAGAAGACATTTTCTGGCTGAATAGAGTAGGCTTCCCACTGGGTAATCACACCAGCTCATCTCTCCCCAAAGGAGACTGGGGGTGTGAAAGTTAATCTTTCAGTTACGTCCTGTCCCAACAATAATAACATCATAACACGACGATAGGAATAGTTTTTCATCTGATCAAAACACTCATTTATTCAGACAAAGGTTATTAGTATTATTACACCTTCATCAGGATTTATTTATTCTTACTTTGTTAGTAAAAAGTAACTATCATAAGAAATACATTTATGATGGCCAATTTGTAGGCTGAATAGAGTGTCAGAAGACATTTTGTAGGCTGAATAGAGTGTCAGAAGACATTTTGTAGGCTGAATAGAGTGTCAGAAGACATTTTGTAGGCTGAATAGAGTGTCAGAAGACATTTTGTAGACTGAATAGTGTCAGAAGACATTTTGTAGGCTGAATAGAGTGTCAGAAGACATTTTGTAGGATGAAAAGAGTGTCAGAAGACATGTAGTAGGCTAAATAGAGTGTCAGAAGACATTTAGTAGGCTGAATAGAGTGTCAGAAGACATTTATTAGGCTGAATAGAGTGTCAGAATACATTTAGTAGGCGAAATAGAGTGTCAGAATACATTTTGTAGACTGAATAGAGTGTCAGAAGACATTTTGTATTCTGAATAGTGTCAGAAGACATTTAAAAGACTGAATAGAGTGTCAGAAGACATTTTGTAGGCTGAATAGAGTGTCAGAAGACATTTTGTAGGCTGAATAGAGTGTCAGAAGACATTTTGTAGGCTGAATAGAGTGTCAGAAGACATTTTGTAGAATGAATAGTGTCAGAAGACATTTAAAAGACTGAATAGAGTGTCCGAAGACATTTAGTAGGCTGAATAGTGTCAGAAGACATTTAGTAGGCCGAATAGAGTGTCAGAAGACATTTTGTATTCTGAAAAGTGTCAGATGACATTTAGTAGGCTGAAAAGAGTGTCAGAAGACATTTTGTAGGCTGAATAGAGTGTCAGAAGACATTTAGTAGGCTGAATAGAGTGTCAGAAGACATTTAGTAGGCTGAATAGAGTGTCAGAAGACATTTTGTATGCTGAATAGAGTGTCAGAAGACATTTTGTAGGCTGAATAGAGTGTCAGAAGACATTTTGTAGAATGAATAGTGTCAGAAGACATTTAAAAGACTGAATAGAGTGTCCGAAGACATTTAGTAGGCTGAATAGTGTCAGAAGACATTTAGTAGGCCGAATAGAGTGTCAGAAGACATTTTGTATTCTGAAAAGTGTCAGATGACATTTAGTAGGCTGAAAAGAGTGTCAGAAGACATTTTGTAGGCTGAATAGAGTGTCAGAAGACATTTATTAGGCTGAATAGAGTGTCAGAAGACATTTAGTAGACTGAATAGAGTGTCAGAAGACATTTAGTAGGCTGAATAGAGTGTCAGAAGACATTTAGTAGACTGAATAGTGTCAGAAGACATTTTGTATTCTGAATAGTGTCAGAAGACATTTAAAAGACTGAATAGAGTGTCAGAAGACATTTTGTAGGCTGAATAGAGTGTCAGAAGACATTTTGTAGGCTGAATAGAGTGTCAGAAGACATTTTGTAGGCTGAATAGAGTGTCAGAAGACATTTTGTAGAATGAATAGTGTCAGAAGACATTTAAAAGACTGAATAGTGTCCGAAGACATTTAGTAGGCTGAATAGTGTCAGAAGACATTTAGTAGGCCGAATAGAGTGTCAGAAGACATTTTGTATTCTGAAAAGTGTCAGATGACATTTAGTAGGCTGAAAAGAGTGTCAGAAGACATTTTGTAGGCTGAATAGAGTGTCAGAAGACATTTAGTAGGCTGAATAGAATGTCAGAAGACATTTTGTAGGCTGAATAGAGTGTCAGAAGACATTTTGTAGGCTGAATAGAGTGTCAGAAGACATTTTGTAGAATGAATAGTGTCAGAAGACATTTAAAAGACTGAATAGAGTGTCCGAAGACATTTAGTAGGCTGAATAGTGTCAGAAGACATTTAGTAGGCCGAATAGAGTGTCAGAAGACATTTTGTATTCTGAAAAGTGTCAGATGACATTTAGTAGGCTGAAAAGAGTGTCAGAAGACATTTTGTAGGCTGAATAGAGTGTCAGAAGACATTTATTAGGCTGAATAGAGTGTCAGAAGACATTTAGTAGACTGAATAGAGTGTCAGAAGACATTTAGTAGGCTGAATAGAGTGTCAGAAGACATTTAGTAGACTGAAAAGTGTCAGAAGACATTTAGTAGGCTGAATAGTGTGTCAGAAGACATTTAGTAGGCTGAATAGAGTGTCAGAAGACATTTTCTGGCTAAATAGAGTAGGCTTCCCACTGGGTAATCACACCAGCTCATCTCTCCCCAAAGGAGACTGGGGGTGTGAAAGTTAATCTCTCAGTTACGTCCTGTCCCAACAATAATAACATCATAACACGACGATAGGAATAGTTTTTCATCTGATCAAAACACTCATTTATTCAGACAAAGGTTATTAGTATTATTACACCTTCATCAGGATTTATTTATTCTTACTTTGTTAGTAAAAAGTAACTATCATAAGAAATACATTTATGATGGCCAATTTGTAGGCTGAATAGAGTGTCAGAATGCATTTTGTAGGCTGAATAGAGTGTCAGAAGACATTTTGTAGGCTGAATAGTGTTAGAAGACATTTAGTAGGCTGAATAGAGTGTCCGAAGACATTTTGTGGACTGAATAGAGTGTCAGAAAACATTTAGTAGGCTGAATAGAGTTTCAGAAGACATTTATTAGGCTGAATAGAGTGTCAGAAGACATTTAGTAGGCTGAATAGAGTGTCAGAAGACATTTAGTAGACTAAATAGAGTGTCAGAAGACATTTAAAAGACTGATTAGAGTGTCCGAAGACATTTCGTAGGCTGAATAGAGTGTCAGAAGACGTTTAGTAGGCTGAATAGAGTGTCAGAAGACATTTAGTAGGCTGAATAGAGTGTCAGAAGACATTTAGTAGACTGAATAGAGTGTCAGAAGACATTTAGTAGGCTGAATAGAGTGTCAGAAGACATTTAGTAGACTGAATAGTGTCAGAAGACATTTAAAAGACTGAATAGAGTGTCCGAAGACATTTTGTAGGCTGAATAGAGTGTCAGAAGATATTTAGTAGGCTGAATAGAGTGTCAGAAGACATTTAGTAGGCTGAATAGAGTGTCAGAATACATTTTTTAGACTGAATAGAGTGTCAGAAGACATTTAGTAGGCTGAATAGAGTGTCAGAAGACATTTTGTAGGCAGAATAGTGTCAGAAGACATTTTGTAGACTGAATAGAGTGTCAGATGACATTTTGTAGGCTGAATAGAGTGTCAGAAGACATTTTGTAGGCAGAATAGTGTCAGAAGACATTTTGTAGGCTGAATAGAGTGTCAGAAGACATTTAGTAGGCTGAATAGAATGTCAGAAGACATTTTGTAGGCTGAATAGAGTGTCAGAAGACATTTAGTAGGCTGAATAGTGTCAGAAGACATTTAGTAGGCCGAATAGAGTGTCAGAAGACATTTTGTATTCTGAAAAGTGTCAGATGACATTTAGTAGGCTGAAAAGAGTGTCAGAAGACATTTTGTAGGCTGAATAGAGTGTCAGAAGACATTTATTAGGCTGAATAGAGTGTCAGAAGACATTTAGTAGACTGAATAGAGTGTCAGAAGACATTTAGTAGGCTGAATAGAGTGTCAGAAGACATTTAGTAGACTGAATAGTGTCAGAAGACATTTAGTAGGCTGAATAGTGTGTCAGAAGACATTTAGTAGGCTGAATAGAGTGTCAGAAGACATTTTCTGGCTAAATAGAGTAGGCTTCCCACTGGGTAATCACACCAGCTCATCTCTCCCCAAAGGAGACTGGGGGTGTGAAAGTTAATCTCTCAGTTACGTCCTGTCCCAACAATAATAACATCATAACACGACGATAGGAATAGTTTTTCATCTGATCAAAACACTCATTTATTCAGACAAAGGTTATTAGTATTATTACACCTTCATCAGGATTTATTTATTCTTACTTTGTTAGTAAAAAGTAACTATCATAAGAAATACATTTATGATGGCCAATTTGTAGGCTGAATAGAGTGTCAGAATGCATTTTGTAGGCTGAATAGAGTGTCAGAAGACATTTTGTAGGCTGAATAGTGTTAGAAGACATTTAGTAGGCTGAATAGAGTGTCCGAAGACATTTAGTAGGCTGAATAGAGTGTCAGAAGACATTTTGTAGGCTGAAAAGAGTGTCAGAAGACATTTAGTAGGCTGAATAGAGTGTCAGAAGACATTTAGTAGGCTGAATAGAGTGTCATAAGACATTTAGTAGGGTGAATAGAGTGTCATAAGACATTTTGTGGACTGAATAGAGTGTCAGAAAACATTTAGTAGGCTGAATAGAGTTTCAGAAGACATTTATTAGGCTGAATAGAGTGTCAGAAGACATTTAGTAGGCTGAATAGAGTGTCAGAAGACATTTAGTAGACTAAATAGAGTGTCAGAAGACATTTAAAAGACTGATTAGAGTGTCCGAAGACATTTCGTAGGCTGAATAGAGTGTCAGAAGACGTTTAGTAGGCTGAATAGAGTGTCAGAAGACATTTAGTAGGCTGAATAGAGTGTCAGAAGACATTTAGTAGACTGAATAGAGTGTCAGAAGACATTTAGTAGGCTGAATAGAGTGTCAGAAGACATTTAGTAGACTGAATAGAGTGTCAGAAGACATTTAAAAGACTGAATAGAGTGTCCGAAGACATTTTGTAGGCTGAAAAGAGTGTCAGAAGATATTTAGTAGGCTGAATAGAGTGTCAGAAGACATTTAGTAGGCTGAATAGAGTGTCAGAATACATTTTTTAGACTGAATAGAGTGTCAGAAGACATTTAGTAGGCTGAATAGAGTGTCAGAAGACATTTTGTAGGCAGAATAGTGTCAGAAGACATTTTGTAGACTGAATAGAGTGTCAGATGACATTTTGTAGGCTGAATAGAGTGTCAGAAGACATTTTGTAGGCAGAATAGTGTCAGAAGACATTTTGTAGACTGAGTAGAGTGTCAGAAGACATTTTGTAGGCTGAATAGAGTGTCAGAAGACATTTTGTAGGCAGAATAGTGTCAGAAGACATTTTGTAGACTGAATAGAGTGTCAGAAGACATTTTGTAGAATGAATAGTGTCAGAAGACATTTAAAAGACTGAATAGAGTGTCCGAAGACATTTAGTAGGCTGAATAGTGTCAGAAGACATTTAGTAGGCTGAATAGAGTGTCAGGAGACATTTTGTAGGCAGAATAGTGTCAGAAGACATTTTGTAGACTGAATAGAGTGTCAGAAGACATTTTGTAGAATGAATAGTGTCAGAAGACATTTAAAAGACTGAATAGAGTGTCCGAAGACATTTAGTAGGCTGAATAGTGTCAGAAGACATTTAGTAGGCCGAATAGAGTATCAGAAGACATTTTGTATTCTGAAAAGTGTCAGAAGACATTTAGTAGGCTGAATAGAGTGTCAGAAGACATTTATTAGGCTGAATAGAGTGTCAGAAGACATTTAGTAGACTGAATAGTGTCAGAATACATTTAGTAGGCTGAATAGAGTGTCAGAAGACATTTAGTAGACTGAATAGAGTGTCAGAAGACATTTAGTAGGCTGAATAGAGTGTCAGAAGACATTTAGTAGGCTGAATAGAGTGTCAGAAGACATTTAGTAGGCTGAATAGAGTGTCAGAAGACATTTAAAAGACTGAATAGAGTGTCCGAAGACATTTTGTAGGCTGAATAGAGTGTCAGAAGATATTTAGTAGGCTGAATAGAGTGTCAGAAGACATTTAGTAGGCTGAATAGAGTGTCAGAATACATTTTTTAGACTGAATAGAGTGTCAGAAGACATTTAGTAGGGTGAATAGAGTGTCAGAAGACATTTAGTAGGCTGAATAGAGTGTCAGAAGACATTTAGTAGGCTGAATAGAGTGTCAGAAGACATTTAGTAGGCTGAATAGAGTGTCAGAAGACATTTTCTGGCTAAATAGAGTAGGCTTCCCACTGTGTAATCACACCAGCTCATCTCTCCCCAAAGGAGACTGGGGGTGTGAAAGTTAATCTCTCAGTTACGTCCTGTCCCAACAATAATAACATCATAACACGACGATAGGAATAGTTTTTCATCTGATCAAAACACTCATTTATTCAGACAGAAGGTTATTAGTATTATTACACCTTCATCAGGATTTATTTATTCTTACTTTGTTAGTAAAAAGTAACTATCATAAGAAATACATTTATGATGGCCAATTTGTAGGCTGAATAGAGTGTCAGAAGACAATGTGTAGGCTGAATAGAGTGTCAGAAGACAATGTGTAGACTGAATAGTGTCAGAAGACATTTTGTAGGCTAAATAGTGTTAGAAGACATTTAGTAGGCTGAATAGAGTGTCAGAAGACATTTTGTAGGCTGAATAGAGTGTCAGAAGACATTTTGTAGGCTGAATAGAGTGTCAGAAGACATTTTGTAGGCTGAATAGAGTGTCAGAAGACATTTTGTAGACTGAATAGTGTCAGAAGACATTTTGTAGGCTGAATAGAGTGTCAGAAGACATTTAGTAGGCTGAATAGAGTGTCAGAAGACATTTAGTAGGCTGAATAGAGTGTCCGAAGACATTTAGTAGGCTGAATAGAGTGTCAGAAGACATTTTGTAGGCTGAAAAGAGTGTCAGAAGACATTTAGTAGGCTGAATAGAGTGTCAGAAGACATTTAGTAGGCTGAATAGAGTGTCATAAGACATTTAGTAGGGTGAATAGTGTCATAAGACATTTTGTGGACTGAATAGAGTGTCAGAAGACATTTAGTAGGCTGAATAGAGTTTCAGAAGACATTTAGTAGGCTGAATAGAGTGTCAGAAGACATTTTCTGGCTGAATAGAGTGTCAGAAGACATTTTGTAGACTGAATAGAGTGTCAGAAGACATGTTGTGTTCTGAATAGTGTCAGAAGACATTTAGTAAGCTGAATAGTGTCAGAAGACATTTAGTAGATTGAATAGAGTGTCAGAAGACATTTAGTAGATTGAATAGAGTGTCAGAAGACATTTAGAGTGATTCAGATTTTGCCAAAACACTTATGATTGGCATCAAACACTAACCACACCCATTAACACATTTAACTGTGTGCAGAAATAGCAACAGACAGTGCATGTATTGTGACTCAAAAGCTTTTTGTTATTCATCTGGGTGTCTTAATTCAAGCCTAGTTGTGTCACAGTACTCGTGGCAGAATCGGAGCATGTGGGGGTTTATTAAGGGTTTTCTTAGATCAACTGGGCCGTTTCATCTTTTCCTTAGGGTTTGGGTCTTTTTGTGTGTGTGTGTGTGTGTGTGTGCGTGTGCGTGTGTGCAACTCGAGGATATGTTAAAATATTCAATAAATAGTGCACACGTCATGGTTAGCCTCCGAAAGATGAAAACTGATCTTGATCACACAGCCAGGAAACCTAGTATGCGATGACTGTCAGTCCAAACTAATCAGGAAATGGTGGAAACATCTCCCAAATGCACCCTGAGTGAGTTGGAAGACGGCGGCATGAGCAAGTGGGGTCATAGCACTCTCCTCCTGCATTAGCTGAAGTCAGAGCTCCTGAAACCGCAGGCATACCATCCCATACTCTCTTAAGGAGCACGGACCACCCCAATCAAATCATCCTTTTTATCTCTCTTTCTTTCTCTTTCTTTCTTTCTTTCTTTCTCTCTCTCTCTCTCTCTCTCTCTCTCTCTCTCTCTCTCTCTCGCTCTCTCGCTCTCTCTCTCTCTCTCTCTCGCTCTCTCGCTCTCTCTTTTTGTCCCGAGAGCAACAATTGCTTTCGAAGCATGCAGGCCTAGGGGTCCCGGGCTCCTGCAGCAGCAGCCCAGCCGCTTTAAAGGACTCTTTCATAGGATATCAGAGCTGAAGGAGAGTCCAAAGAAAATAGCACCGTTTCATGATTAGAGCCAGCTGTGGCTTTCTGCTCTGATGACTCATCTATTTTTTTCCATTTTTTTCTTTTCTTTTTTTGGGGTGGTTCTGAGCTGGCGTTTGAGAGGCACAGCCAATGACACAGAGTCTCTTTTAATCGCCGGTTGTTTGTTTGATTTTGGAGGGTATCCTACCCACAATCCATCTCACTACCCCAACTCCTTCACTCATACACTCAGTTGCTCATTCAGCCACGTGGACCTACCTCACGTTTCTAATCTCTCTTCTCTCTCTCTCTCTCTTCTCTCTCTCTCTCTCTATCTCTCTCTCTCCCTCTCTCTCTTTTTCCAGTCCCGACAATAAAGACAGAACCGAATGATGAATATGAGCCTCTGGGGGCTCATTCCAAGTCTTACCATGGCCAACCCAGGCTCACTCCTATCATACCTGTGGGGGACGCTGACACCTGCCTGGTCGGGGTTTATCCTCCCTGCCCGCCTTGCCATGGCAGCATTGGCAGCATGCCCGCCTCCTCCCCCTGTTCCAGCCCAACACTGCACGACCTGTCCCCCGTGGCTTACCCCAAGTGCCTCTCCACCAGCCCTACACATGCCCACAACGGTCTCTTGGCGCCCGCCATCCAGGAGACGCCAGGGCAGTGCCCAGCGCCACTGGTCTGCCCTTCCTCACCTGACCAAGCTCCGCTGGGCATGCTCCACTCCCAGGGCAGCAGCCCGCATCACCTTGGTAGCCCCGGTCCCCATGGCTACCACCCGCTCTACCCCAACAGCAGCCCCTCCACCTCCCCTGGGTCCCTCCCCTCCACTCCAGGGGGGGCAGCAGAGAGCCCGTTCGCCCAGGCACCACCTTACAGCCCCACCCAGGGACAGAGCCAGACCCAGGCCAGGATAAGTCCTCCCAGCCTGCTGCCGGTAGATGCCAGCCCCCCCCCCCTAGCCGTCACCGTCAAGCGGGAACCCCAGGATCTGGACCAGATGTACCTGGACGATGGTGAGTCACAAGAACAAGGTGTATCTACCTAAACCTGTCAATCAATGCTCTCTATCGGCTAGTGACATCACATCATCATCGTCATTATCACATTGGTGTTGTTTTTCCTCACGAAAACACAGGGTCATAAAAAAACACGATTCTCGTTTCTCTCTAGAACGTTCCATTTACAGTGCACATTACATTAACTTTACACCTTTGCTTATCTACACACCCACACCCACCCACACCCTTTCCCCCGCATCTCCCTCTTTCCTGGCGAATTGCAGCGCTGTCAACCATGGGTTGACGTCAGATTTGTTAATTTTAGACATTCCAGATTCATTTTGTTTTCGCAACTACCGTGTATGTTGTCCGAGTTAGTAGCGCCGTTATATGAACAGTCAATTGGGCCTTGATGGGATTTTGAAACAACCTGTCAAAACATCAGAAGCAGCGAGGTCAGGCAGGGAGCAAGAGAACAAAAACAGTGGCGCGCGCGTGCCGGCCCCGACTGTTGACACAAAGACTAATGAAGGAAGCAAAACAATGGGTAGGGGTTTCCTGAGCTGCAACGCTTTTTCCCCCCTCGCTGCGAGGGATGTCAGGAGGCACTTTGTTTTCCCATGTTTTCCCTGCGGAGGGTGTAGTGTTGGAGATGACGTCATCGAGGGAGGTTGGGGAGGCTGGGGGGTCACCAGAGCTCCACTGGATGCCAGGGGAATGGAGGAACGCAGCGTTTGTATGTAGACTAACTCTCCATGTGCCCCCCTCCTCATAATCGTTCCTCCCTCTGGTCACTCCCAGCCTGTTATGGCCCTGTCGGGGTTGCTCATCACATTGTTGTTACGCTCTGATTGTGCGGTGCGCGGCATCCGTGGCGGTATGCCAGAAGAGAGAAAGTCACCCTGCATCCAAACAGTCCCCACAAGGCGAGTCCCCAACTCAGGAACATCACTCTTCCTGTGCACCTTTTGTTTCACTCCTACTGTAAACAAGATTGAATCCCTGAACTGACAAGGTAAAAATCTGTCGTTCTTCCCCCGAACAAGGCAGTTAATCCAATGTTCCTAGGCCGTCATTGAAAATAAGAATTTGTTCTTAACTGACTTGCCTAGTTAAATAAAGGTCAAATATAACAAATAGCTGTGTGTGTGTGTGTGTGTTCCAGAGCACAGGGGTGATGGGGATCAATGGGTTTAGTAGCAGTGTTGAAATGTGGTTGTCAGCAAATCTGTTAGTCCTCACCTCGTAAACAGACAATAGCGAGAACTGAGGACGTCTGCCTCCATAAAACAAGCACAACACTCAAATAGGCCATTCTACAAGTCTTTGTCACTTCAAACTAGCATTTATCTTCCGACTCCGCACCAGCTCCTGACATATTTCCCCTTACAGTACGTTGAAACAAGTGGACACTGGAGCAAAATTACGATTAGCATTGTCATGTACATGTCTAATTCCTTTTCAAACTTCTCAGCAGTTATGGCAGGCAAAGGAGCCAGAGTATGAGAATTAATCGAATAAGAGTGAAACTCAAGCTTTATTTTGCGCTAGGTAAAAGGTTGTTAGGGGGTCATTTTACGCCATAACTTGTACCGTATGGAAATATTCAACATTTGCCCTCTGCTAAAGTTATAACCCTTAAGTAGTAACCATGTCTTCATGCTCCACCACCCCATCCACTGTCACTTTAGCGGTGCCTATATCTGTGGACCCAGTGGCCAAGTGTTATTGGGCCTGTGATTACAGATGCATTAGAGACTCACAGGAATGCGTATTGATTGGCAGAGGCCTACCAAGGCGTCCCTGGTAAAACCTTGGCGCGCTGCAATCTCGCCTCATCTAATGTCTTGAATGAGCATCTGTGGTTGGCTAACTGTGCTCCTGGAGTACCGGTAAGTGTGCGGTGGTAACAGCATACTCCAAAGGCCTCTGCAAGCTGTACCGGTCAGGTCCACCGGCCCCATTCCGGACCATTCCAGACCCCTCAAATGAGCCTGGGATAAAAAATAAATTAGAGAAGTCAGCGAGAGGCGTGCTCCCTTTCCATAGTCATTACCGTCCGTTAATTATCGTATGTTAGCGAGTTGCTCCATTAGAGGGGCGACGGCAGGGGATGACCTCACCAGGCGGTTGGGCGGGCGGTGGTGATTTAGCGTTAGCCGCGTAGCATAGTGTCCCACCCTGACCTGTTTGGAGCCGGTGATTTGAGCTCTGCAGCGGGACGACACTTGAGCTTCCCCAGAGTGGAGCACCTCCCACGCCCAGGCCTCGGCCAGAGGAAATGTCTCTCACTGGCCTTCGGCTCGCACGAACTAACCCAGCCCCCGAGAAATCACTCAACCTATCAACAGGCTAAGCTACTGTACAACAAGGAGCTCTGTTGTCAGTGTGGGGTAGATATGTAGGAGATCTAGAGGGGGAGGGGATGACAAGTTGAACATAAGCCCCTCTAACTGCCCTTCAACCCCCTAACCCCCTCCCAGCTAGCACCACTTTATCCACTACTTCTGTGATGGAGCATTGGAGCCCCGAGGCTAGCTAACTGAAGGACATTATGCACCGTCTGTCTGTAAAAGGGTGCCCCAAGGCTTTTTGGGTAATGTCCAGGAGCTGCAATTGTATTTAAGTTGATGAATGATCAGTTGGCTTGTGCTGGGGATGTATTTAGGACTGCTGGCCTACGGCTGCCATTGGTTCGCTGCAGCAGGGGTCTGGCTCACGATAGCCTGGAGAGTTGAGTGAGCGAATTAACCTCGACCAATGTCCATAGATTGATGCTTAGGGGGGATGGACGCAAAATTCATTCTGGGGAATGCATGTTAAAGTGAATTTTCAAAAGCTAGCCCTAGAGGTATTGCATTGTTTTAGGCCCACTGTCATATGCCAAACCCAATATATACATATTTAATGTGAGGTTTACATTTAAACAGAAGTTTCTCAAGTAAAAAAAAAATACCTTTCACGTTGACTCACACCCCTCGCTCTCTCTAATCCGGGGCGGGTTTACAATGTCATGCAAACGACATCAATGAAAAAAATCGATGGCAGTCTATTTACGCGTCCCTTTTTAGCCTGGCTAATTAACCCAGAAAACAAGGGGGCTATGATGACGCCCCGTTTTGTCACAGGTCCTAGCCGAGCTGCATTTGCGGTGACATCGTTACCCCCTCCCGTCACACACACACACATATCCGCTCTGATCCGAGACTCGGCTTCTGTTTACACAGCGGAAGGCTTTGAGCCACATTTACGCACCCCCAGTCCTCGAACCAGGGTGCTCATGAAGGCTTCTTTGTGCCTGTGTTTGTGTTTGTCTGTGTGCGCGCACGTGCGTGTGTGTAATGCAGTCGTAGTATACCGGGCTCGGACATCTGACGGATCCAGCGAGGTTGCCGCTGTGTGTCTTCTCTCATTAGCTTCTGGTGTGATGGGTGATATCATGAAGCACAGCTGAACTAGCACAGTGCTAACGCTAATCAGCCAGCCAGACTCTTGCCATCTGGTTACAGCCGAATACAGAGGGGCCTTATTCACCCACATGAGAAAAACACAACCAAATGTACACTGCTGAATTCTGACACTTGACATGTGTATTCTGATTGCCTTATATTTCAGGGTCATCTTTCCACTCGTCGTTTCCTCCTCAACTCAAGTTTTCTACAATTGAAATGAAATACCCTTTTTTTTAAATCGAAACTGAGAACAGACCCGATGTTGCATGAGGGCAGACGTCAGTGGCAACAGGTTTCTAGACAGACGTCGTCTTCCTCCCTCTCTCTCTCTCTCTCTCTCTCTCTCTCTCTCTCTCTCTCTCTCTCTCCCTCTCTCTCTCTCTCCCTCTCTCCCTCTCTCCCTCTCTCCCTCTCTCCCTCTCTCTCTCTCTCCCTCTCTCTCTCTCTCTCTCTCTCTCTCTCTCTCTCTCTCCCTCTCTCTCTCCCTTTATCCATTCCCCAACAACAATACAGAATTCTAACATTTCTGAGGATCCCCGTCCGCCACCGTTCCCCTCCAACGGCAACTCAAGCTTTGCTCATGGAAACTTTTACACATCCTGGCAAGGTGCCCAGACCCCAGGACTCTGCAAAACCCCTAATGATGATTGAGAGTGTGTCCGCACCGCTCTGAAAACATGCTGAGTCTATAACATCGGAGTGTGTGTCGCGAGACTGGCGCGGAGTTGGGGGTGAGGGGGTTCATTAAAGAAGCTGCAGTTGGGGTGGGGGGTGTCTAATGGGATAGAATCTCTGAGCTGCTGTTATTGAGTTGCTCCCGTGTGTGTGTGTGCGTGTGCGTGTCTGTGTCTGTGCGTGTGCGTGCTTGCACGCGTGCGTCCTTGCACGCGTGCGTCCTGCCTGCACGTGTGTGTCTGTGATTGCGAGCCTGCTTGTGTGTGCGAGGAGTCAAGGTAGACCATCGGACGGTCAGCCGTTAGCGGTTAGAGCCTTGTGCTTTCACCACACTCGCCCTTTGACCCCCAGCTCTGCTGGGAGGGGGCGGAGCCTGGGCTAATAGAGGCTGAAGAGCAATACTCTCTGTTGGTTAAGTGCAGTGTCACGACCTCCTATCCCCATGGCGTATGCTTCGTGTTATTGACAGGTATAATAGAAGGGGGGTGGCTTGTTTATTATTTATGGCTTCAGAGAGGATGTGGACTTTTTAATATTGCTATTATTTCTGTGTTTTTCATGTTAGGAATCTTGTTTTCCTGGCAGGACCTTGAACTGACGGTGGATAAAGGAGGGTGTAGGCTTTTGGGAAGTTTTATAATGGGAGGAGAAAAAGAGTACAAGGCCGTATGGATAGGTCTCTGAGAGCCATTGAGCGCTTAGAAGATGGTTAGAGAGACAATGAAGACCACTAGGACATTGTGTCATCTGCAGGTTTCTCCTAGTGGATTCAAAACCATGTCTTGTACCCTGCCTTTTAAACAAATATTTTTCTCATTTTACTATTGTTATCATCGACTGGCCCAATGTACTATTAGTCACGATGAATATCCTTTCTTTTGCTTGTCACATTACTTACGCATATAGTAGGAAATGATACGCAATGACTTAGAAATAGGATTAAAGGAAAGTCTTCAGAGAGATCTCTTCACTCCTTACACTTTTAATGTAACTATTTGAAGTTCTGTAATATAATAAATGCATGCTAGACTCGGTGAAACCCCGGAATCAGAATAGACCATGATCTCATGGTCATAGCGAGATCCCGTCGCGCTTTGAGGAATAGGTTACCTTTGCACCGTGTGCGTGTGTGTGTGTGTGTGTGTGTGTGTGTGAAGCACCTTGGACTACCTACAGCACTGTGTTCTGTTTCCTCTCAGTGTGCTTTTATCTCGGTCCTCTTGGCCAGGCTTGAGAAGCTCTCTGGTTGCTGTTCGGGACCAGCTGCCTTCTACACGTTTCCCCCCCTATTATGACATGGCACCGTGTTATAGGCTCTCCGATCCAAGATCATGAGGAAAGGGGAAATAGTCCCATTTAAGTGGTTACATATAATGGCGGAAGTACGATAGGCTGTCCCCATCGAGCTTTGGATTGCAGTATCCTTGTCGTAAACTCACGAGGAAGGTGATTGGTTTGGATGAGCTGTATGAAGACTCTATCTTGAAACACGCATATGGAAGTTAGATGATTTTTGTTGTATTCGTGAAAAAACATTCCTCCATCTCTTATCTACGAAGACCATCCAATCCTTAGGTTTAAGCTAACAATGTATGCTTTTGCTCATGGGTGTGGGAATATGTGACCCGTTCTGTCCAATTAGGTCATTTCTGGGCAATGTTTATATTTAAGGGACCCCTTTTGTCTCAAGAGCAACCCCAAAGACAAAAGTTCTATGTATTCTCTTGAAATGTCAACCTATTCAGTTCCATTGGGCTCTGGGTGTTTTCAAATGTGTCCCTACAGGCCCAGTAGCTTAACCGCAGTAGTCTGCTGTGCTTTCAGCCGCTCCGTCATAATATCCACAGTCACTGTGAAAGAATCCATCGACCACGTAACTGCAGCTCTATATCTAAACAAATTGGGTCTCTCCATGTCAGTGGCCTGATGTAATTAGATGCGAGACCAGATTTCCTTTTTAATGGGTTTTGTGTTTATGAAAGAATGCTCAGATGTCAGGAATGCTTCTAGACGATTTGCTACTGTGAGAGTGTCTGATTGTTGTCTAATTATTCCATGCTGTGCGCACATGGTTAGGTACAGTACGTGAACTGATTCAGGTAGAAGCCAATCTATGGCATCACAAACTCCAGTTCTTTGAAGAGTGGCCAACTAACACCGTGGCTTGCTGTGCTTTCTCCTAATTGATCTAATGAAAGTAAGGTGTGTGTGCGTGTGCCGGTGCGGGTGCGCGCGGGTGTGTGTGCGTCGGTAGGACTTTTCATTACTCTATCATTTGTACTTGCCTGGATGGGCATGTGATGTGTGTTTATGCAGATTCTCCTGACGCAGCCGTTTAGATGGCTGGTTTCTGCGGCTTGCATTCCGAGGCTCCGAGAGTACACATCCAGAAGCCACCGGGCCACGCGAATCGAAGCGGGTCAAGCCCCAAAGAGAGGCCTGTGGCTTGGCCTGGGATTGGGCCATGCATCTGGGTGAGGTGGTGGGGGTGGTGGTGGTACCCCAGCGCCCCATAGTCCCATGCATTCTCTCCACAGCATCTAAAGATGATTGATGTGCATGTGGTTTACAACACTGACAGGATGATCTATATTATTCTCCTCCGGATTTGATTGACTCCCATTTGACTCCCTTTTGGCCTGTAAGCCGTTGAGGTTATCTGTAGCCTGGCAAAGCCATTATACTAGATATGATTGTAGCTTCCTCTGCTCCAGACCACTAACATATTGGCTTCTGAATGGTACATGGTAAGTCTTTTCTCACTGCTGGGATTATCTGCTGGCACACACACAACACACAATCTATGCCCACGCGTAGATAAACACACACAGACAGACAAACAAAGATTTCTGTGTTAAGTCCCCCTTTACAATGCGGGTCTGCCACTGCCAGACTCTAAGTCCTCACTCTCACACTTCATACTAGTGGGTTTTTAGTTTTTAGTTTGTTGGGGAAGGTAAATACCTGTGGCACCGGTAAACAGAAGCAGATCTCTCATTTCAGACTCGTTTATAATAGGCGCCATCTGAAATGTATTAGCTCAGTGAAATAGTATCCTGTAGTGACGGATGTCAACAGAAGAGGGCTGTTCCAGCCAGGCAGGATAGAGAATGACGTGGGGTTTGCTGCTCTTGGCAAGCTCCCCATCTCCACTGTGTTCGGCTGAGGGGAGGGAGTGAAAAGAGGGGGCAGAGGAAGGGGGGAGAGAGAGAGAGATGGAGAGAGAGAGAGATGGAGATAGAGAGGTAGATGAGAGAGAGATATGTAGATGGGGAAAGAGAGAGAGAGAGATGTAGAGAGAGAGAGAGAGATGTAGATGGGGAGAGAGAGAGATGTAGATGGGGAGAGAGAGAGAGAGAGAGAGAGAGAGAGATGTAGATGGGGAGAGAGAGAGAGAGAGAGATGTAAATGGGGAGAGAGAGAGAGACGTGGGGTTAGAGAGAGAGATGTAGAGAGAGAGAGAGATGTAGATGGGGAGAGAGAGAGAGACGTGGGGAGAGAGAGAGAGAGAGATGTAGAGAGAGAGAGAGAGATGTAGATGGGGAGAGAGAGAGATGTATATGGGGAGAGAGAGAGAGAGAGAGAGATGGGGAGAGAGAGAGAGATGTACATGGGGAGAGAGAGGAGACGTGGGGAGAGAGAGAGATGTAGAGAGAGAGAGAGATGTAGATGGGGAGAGAGAGAGAGAGAGAGAGAGAGAGAGATGGGGAGAGAGAGGGGGGGAGATGTAAATGGGGAGAGAGAGAGAGACGTGGGGAGAGAGAGAGATGTAGAGAGAGAGAGAGACGTGTGGAGAGAGAGAGATGTAGATAGAGAGAGAGAGATGGGGAGAGAGAGAGATGTATATGGGGAGAGAGAGAGATGTAGATGGAGAGAGAGAGAGAGAGAGAGATGTGAGGAGAGAGTTGTAGAGAGAGAGAGAGAGAGAGAGATATGTAGATGGGGAGAGAGAGAGATGTAGATGGGGAGAGAGAGAGAGATGTAGAGAGAGATAGATGTAGATTGGGAGAGACAGAGAGAGAGATGGGGAGAGAGAGGGAGACGTGGGGAGAGAGAGACGTGGGGAGAGAGAGAGATGTAGAGAGAGAGAGAGAGAGAGATGTAGAGAGAGAGAGATGTAGATGGGAGAGAGAGAGAGATGTATATGGGGGGAGATATATATATATATATATATATATATAGAGAGAGAGAGAGATGGGGAGAGAGAGAGAGAGATGTAGATGGAGCGAGAGAGAGAGAGAGAGAGAGATGTAAATGGGGAGAGAGAGAGAGACGTGGGGAGAGAGAGAGAGATGTAGAGACAGAGAGATGTAGATAGGGAGAGAGAGATGTAGATGGGGAGAGAGAGAGACGTGGGGAGAGAGAGAGAGATGTAGAGACAGAGAGATGTAGATAGGGAGAGAGAGATGTAGATGGGGAGAGAGAGAGACGTGGGGAGAGAGAGAGAGTGAGATGTAGAGAGAGAGATGTAGATGGGGAGAGAGAGATGTATATGGGGAGAGAGAGAGAGAGAGAGATGGGGAGAGAGAGAGAGATGTAAATGGGGAGAGAGAGGAGACGTGGGGAGAGAGAGAGATGTAGATGGGGAGAGAGAGAGAGAGAGCGAGAGAGATGGGGAGAGAGAGAGAGGTGGGAGATGTAAATGGGGAGAGAGAGAGAGACGTGGGGAGAGAGAGAGAGATGTAGAGAGAGAGAGAGAGACGTGGGGAGAGAGAGAGATGTAGATGGGGAGAGATAGAGAGAGAAATGTAGATGGGGAGAAAGAGAGAGAGATGTAGATGGGGAGAGAGAGAGAGATGTAGATGGGAGAGAGAGAGAGATGTAGAGAGATAAAAAGAGAGAGAGAGATGTAGATGGGGAGAGAGAGATAGAGAGATGTAGATGGGGAGAAAGAGAGAGAGAGATGTAGATGGGGAGAGAGAGAGAGATGTAGAGAGATAAAAAGAGAGAGAGAGATGTAGATGGGGAGAGAGAGAGAGATGTAGATGGGAGAGAGAGAGAGATGTAGAGAGATAAAAAGAGAGAGAGAGATGTAGATGGGGAGAGAGAGAGATGTAGATGGGGAGAGAGAGAGATGTAGATGGGGAGAGAGAAAAAGAGAGAGAGATGTAGATGGGGAGAAAGAGAGAGATGTAGATGGGAGAGAGAGAGAGATGTAGAGAGATAAAAAGAGAGAGAGAGATGTAGATGGGGAGAGAGAGAGATGTATATGGGGAGAGAGAAAAAGAGAGAGAGAGATGTAGATGGGAAGAGAGAGAGAGATGTAGATGGGGAGAGAGAGAGAGATGTATATGGGGAGAGAGAGAGAGAGAGATGTAGATGGGGAGAGAGAGGGAGAGAGAGAGAGAGAGAGAGATGTAGAGAGAGAGAGATGTAGATGGGGAGAGAGAGAGAGAGATGTAGAGTGGGGCAAAAAATGATTTAGTCAGCCACCAATTGGGCAAGTTCTCCCACTTAAAAAGATGAGAGAGGCCTGTAATTTGCAAATAAATTCATTAAAAATCCTACAACGTGATTTTCTGGATTTTTTTTGTCCTATGTCCTATGATGAAAATTACAGGCCTCTCTCATCTTTTTAAGTGGCAGAACTTGCACAATTGGTGGCTGACTAAATACTTTTTCTGCCCCACTGTATATGGGGAGAGAGAGAGAGACAGAGAGATGTAGATGGGGAGAGAGAGAGATGTAGAGAGATAGAGAGAGAGAGATGTAGATGGGGAGAGAGAGAGATGTATATGGGGGAGAGAGAGAGAGAGATATGTAGATGGGGAGAGAGAGAGAGATGTAGAGAGAGAGAGAGAGATGTATATGGGGAGAGAGAGAGAGAGAGAGATCTAGATGGGGAGAGAGAGAGAGAGTAGGATGTAGATGGAGAGAGAGAGAGATGTATATGGGGAGAGAGAGAGAGAGAGATATGTAGATGGGGAGAGAGAGAGACGTGGGGAGAGAGAGAGACATGTAGATGGGGGAGAGAGAGATATGGAGAGAGAGAGAGAGAGAGAGATGGGGAGAGAGAGAGATGTGGAGAGAGAGAGATGTAGATGGAGAGAGCGAGAGAGTGATGTAGATGGAGAGAGAGAGAGAGATGTGGGGAGAGAGATAGAGAGATGTATAGAGAGAGAGAGAGAGAGAGAGGGAGAGAGATATGTAGATGGGGAGAGAGAGAGAGCGAGAGAGAGAGAGAGATGTAGAGGGGGAGAGAGAGAGAGAGAGATGTAGATGGGGAGAGAGAGAGACCTGCTAGAGCAGTACTGCCAGACCTGGGCCCAAGACTAAAATAATGATTTTCCAGAGAAGATCCAGATCTCAGGGAATTAGACCAAAGTTCTCAATTGGTACAACATATATAGAGTACTGTACACACTACAATTACTTAGGTTTAAAAATAAGCTCAACTGGACACCTTAATGAGGCAGTGATTGAGCTGAGAGAGAAAGCACGCAGGGCATTCTATGCCATTAAAAAACCAATTCAAATTGAAATACCTATTCAAATTTGGCTAAATCTAATTGAATATTTCATTGAACCAATTGCACTTTATGGCAGCGAGGTGTGGGGTCCACTTGCAAAACAAGATTTCATCAAATGGGACAAACACCCAATTGAAACCCTGCATGCAGAGATCTGTAAGATTCTCCTACATGTCCAGAGGAAAACTACAAACAATGCATGCACGGCAGAATTAGGCCAAAATCCACTAATAATAAAAACAAAAAAAATAGCAATTAAGTTCATATCATTACCAAGCCCTGCAATACCAAGAGCTGAGCGAAGAAAAGAGTCCCCTCCTCCAGCTGGTCCTGGGGCTGAGTTCACAAACCTGTTCTACTAACACACGGAAACCTCAGGACCAGAACACCCAATCAATCAGGATAAACCAAATTACAACACAGTCAAAACAAAACTTTATTGCTTATTGGGAAACACAAACACAAGCACAAAGCAAAAGAAAAACCTTGACAAAGTACAGGCTCAGTGAGCACAGCCTTGCCATTGAGAAGGGTAGACACAGGAAAACCTGGCTCCCTGTAGAGGAAAGGCTGTGCAACCACTGCACAACAGCAGAACCTGAGACGGAGTTGCATTTCCTGACAAAATGTCAAAAATATAAAACAATTAGAGAGTGTCATTTTCCCAAATTTGAAGCCCTTATTCAAGGTTTCAAAGACCTCTCTGATGAGGATAGGCTACCCGTCCTGTTGGGGGAGGACGCAGAGAGCTGTGGGTTGGCAGCGAACTACATTGCTGCCTGCCATAAGTTGAGGGACAGTGTCTGACAGACCAATCAACCTGCACATGTCCTCTACTGCATGCTTATTGTTGAATGTATGGTTATTTTGACACTTGGTTATTGTTGTTACTGTTGTCCCGTTGACAATTTTGATTCTCATTTTGTATATATTTTTTTTATATTGTAAATATCGAAAATAAGCTTTGGCAATATGTACATTGTTATGTCATGCCCATAAATTGAATTTAATTGAATTGAGAGAGAGAGAGAGAGAGAGAGAGAGAGAGAGAGAGAGAGAGAGAGAGAGAGAGAGAGAGAGAGAGAGATATGTGGAGAGAGAGAGAGATATGTGGAGAGAGAGAGAGAGAGAGATATGTGGAGAGAGAGAGAGAGATGTGGAGAGAGAGAGAGAGATGTGGAGAGAGAGAGAGAGATGTGGAGAGAGAGAGAGAGAGAGATATGGGGAGAGAGCGATGTGGAGAGAGAGAGAGAGAGAGAGAGATGGGGAAAGAGATGTGGAGAGAGAGGGAGAGATGGGGAGAGAGAGAGAGAGATGGGGAGAGAGAGATGTGGAGATAGAGATGGGGACAGAGAGGAGAGAGAGAGAGTGGGGAAGAACGAATAGTCCCCCAGGAGCTTCTGACACTGGCCTATATACTAACAGCACATCACCCCCGGTTTCAATGGTGCCGGCCGTTACACAAATCATCCTCTGCACAGATGTTTCAACAGAGAGGAAAGTTTTCTCGTATACACATTTATAATCGTGCAGTTATTTATCGATTTCTTCTGTATTTCTTTCTGTAATCATGTCAAGTTTTAGCATCAGGATCACGGGAGATATTTTCTACTTTGGAGCATATATTCTCCTTGTGGAATGAGAATCGTAGACATAGAAAGAGACAGAGAGAGAGACAGAGAGAGCGAGACAGAGAGAGAGACAGGTAGAGAGAGAGAGAGAGAGAGAGAGAGAGAGAGAGAGAGACAGAGAGAGAGAGAGACAGGTAGAGAGAGAGAGAGACAGAGAGAGATAGGGACAGAGAGAGAGAGAGACAGCGAGACAGAGAGAGAGAGAGAGAGAGAGAGAGGGACAGAGAGAGAGAGAGACAGGTAGAGAGAGGGAGAGACAGAGAGAGATAGGGACAGAGAGAGAGAGAGACAGCGAGACAGAGAGAGAGAGAGAGTAATGTACTGTACGCACGCATGACTGTAACACACTGGGCACAGACCTCAGTTCAACATCTAGTTTTTATTTACATTTGGTTGAGTTGTGAACTAACATAGAATCCAACGTAAAATCAACAATAAATGTCACCATGTCATTGGATTTAGGTTAAAAGATGGGTGAAAAAAGGACTAAATAGCCTTACTTGTTGACTTTTTACAAATCCAATCAGTTTTCCATGTTGATTTAGCGTCGTCACATTGATTTCTTGGGTTGAAATGACGTGTAAACAACATTGATTCAACCAGTTTTCACCCAGTTGCTTTGGATAAAAGCGTCTACTAAATGGCATACAAGTATATTTATATATATATATTTTGAGAGAGATAGAAAGCAATAGGGCAGAAGCTGCAATGAGAAGGGGTGGGGGGGGGGGGGTGCAGGCACCCTCAACACCTATTTAGATCCAGGGATATTCAGTCAGAAACACACACAGGGCAGACTCACAAGAAGCTTGTCGACCAGAGAAAACTTAGTTGGGAAGAAGAGGCGAACAGACATACTGAGAGTGAGAGGGGAAAATGTGAAAGTGAAGCAAGAAGCACGCAATCTCCGGTTAGATTCCCTGGCAGTTTCTCCCGGTGCCCCTGTACTTCACACGTAGACAGAACATACTTGCTTATTAACTTAGAAGTCTAAGAAATAAAAACACGGCTCAGAGTGGAGGAGTGTATTTCTCTCTCTTTTACTCATTTTCCCACTGAGCACCTGTAGGGCAGAGAATGACCACGCTGAGGTTGAATGAGTTTGCTTTTAAGGATCCTTCAGAAGCGGTGAGCATTCAGTGTCTAAGAGCTAGTCTGGGGAGTCCAGTTTAAAACTTGGAGGTGATATGAGATGGCAAAGCTGCACTCTTTAAAAGGTTAGTTTATCTTTCTTTAGATGGGTAAATTGAGATTCTCTCTGTTAGGTATTATAAATCGCTCATGTCAAACCTGCTCGCACGCTTCTCGCGTCAGATAAGGTCAGTTGTTAAATGCTCCAAGAGAGCGGAGATGTCACATATGTTTTAATTGAGTCAGCAAGATTGACTGTATTTAGGAAAAAAGAGCAGGACTCCCTCTCTGCTAAGACGTTCATGTGGCCGAACTCCCCGAGCGATGTCAAGCATTAAATCTACAGGTGATGAAATTGTATGGCCATAATCAGGTGAGGATTTAGCTAGGATTTACCAGTGACGGCTCAGATAGGTTTTTGTTTATGTGTGTGTGTGTGCGTGCGTGCGTGCGTTCGTGTGTGTGTGTGTGTGTCTGTCTGTGTGTGTTAGTTTGCATGTGGGCGCATGGTTGCTGTGATGTGTGTAGGAAGAAGTTGGAACAGATATCCTGGGATCCATATAGATGTTATGTTATCTAGGATGGCTGGATGGATCAGGACCTCCAGATGTAGAAAGGTTGTCTGTCTGCACAGGTAAATTAAAAGAGGTTGGCATGAGGAGAGGACTTGCCAAGCCAACCCTTCACTTTAACCCTAGCCCAAGTAAGGAAGTCCACGAGTTGACCCTTTTACCTCTCAGTCTACCAATCAGAGCAGGTGGGAGAAGATTTCAAACTGTGCAGACTCAGAGCAGATTCCAGGTCAGTGGAATGAGAGTAAATCAGATCTGAGACTTACAGTAAATATAAGTCTGGCCCTGTAGGTCAGCTGCGAGATCTCAGCGGGAGTGTTGGAGACCAGAGACGTTTCTCTGCACTGCTTGAGCCTTTTGTGGATTTAGTGTCCATCCTGAGTTTTAGTGCTGCGCTGTGATGTGCCGTGACTCCTGGAAGTTCCTCATGGCAAGGTCTTCACAGTATATCCAAGGCAGATTGAGACAATATCCCTGCTGGCATTGGGACGGGTGCTCCAGGAGAATGTTGTCAAGTTCAAGGGCTCCCTTTCATAATGCATGAAAGAGATGGCGAAGAACAGTAGCTCATACCTCTTCACCGGGATGGAACGAGCAATGGTCCAGTCCAAGGCCAAGCGCCAGACTCTCCACACACACACACGCACACTCAAACGATGAGGTACCTCTCTAAGCCTTATGTCTATGATAGATCGGGGCTAATAAAACGTGCACTTAAGGTAAGCCTTTTTGGATGCAGGGAATATGGTTTTCTAGATAAAACGTGGATTCTGAAATCCCACATTACAACTGACAGGGAACAGGTGATTTAAAGAGGCAGAATGCAAATGCTGATGTCATAAATCCCATTATATGCAGGTGTACGGCCAAATCCTCACTCAGATGGTTGTAATCTAGCACAGTATGATCGCTTCAATATGGCCATGCTTTTCCGCCATATTCAAGAAGTGAGATCTCTATCCATGTGCATTAGCCTCTGTTGCCTCATGCCTTTCCAATTCACTATCAATCAGACTGGCCATATCCGACGGCCATCGTTATTTTAGCATGAACATTTTAGTCAAATGAGGCATGCTGAACGTTTTTAAATCTGTCTCCTTTCATATCTCCACCATGCAGACATGTGTTTCACTCACTTTCTCACTCGGATACTTTTAGTCGTTGTGGCTTTAAACATAAAGAAACACATATCGCATTGCTATAGCATGCAGAACGGGACGAACCCCTGTTTAATTTTATTACCAAATATATCAGGAAATCTTTACTTTGTACTGTTAGTAGCAGCGAAACTGGGAGAGGACACAGCGAAGATAATCAAGTGACTTATTTCAGTCCATCAATGATGAGCTCACAGGAGAGCGGCCCTAACCATGTAAACACCTCCCCAGCCTTGTCCCCGGAGACGGGCCCCACCGAACACACCCACCGCCCCCAGGGCCTTAGAGGAAGTGAGAGGAGGAGAGGAACGGGTGGTGGCGGCATCTCACAGAGAAGTAAGATAGGGAGGGGAGGCAGCAGTAGCGACACACCATAGAAGATCAAAGAGAAAGTGCCTTGCCAAAACAAGCAAATCAGTGTCGGGTTGTTTTCAGTGAAAAATCTGTTGTGTTTAGATTGGCTGTCCAATTTTGGGGTTGCTGGCTATTGTTTTTTCAGCCTGTTTCGGTCTGTGATGCGGCAGTTGCAGCCCTCTGGCTACTGCCTGGTGTTTTCCGTCTAGGCTAAGCACAGAGAAGGTGCTCGCTAGCTCTCTAGGGGTCCACTCGTTTAGCCTGGCAACGAGCGGGCTTCATCTGACTTCGGAGACCAAGGAAGCAAGCTGTCTGAGACGAGGAGCACATCAGAGACTCACGTAGGAAGACACAGGTAGAGATGAGATGAGAGCAGCACTTCACTTTATCTCACGTTATCTCCCCACTCCCTGCTCTCCACCGCTCCACATGGTATTAAGAAACAAATGGCTTTGCCATTTTTCAAAGCTGTTCTCCGTGGAGCAATACTCAGAGGTCCAGCAAGCAGTAGCAGCCATCAGAGGAAAGTATTCTTGGAGATCCAAGGACTCCCGCTCTCCCTCTATCCGCCAGCGTGGCCTCAGCCTCTGTTAACCATTACACCCCCCCCCCCCCCGTTCTCTCCTCTCCTCCCCCCTTACCATTGGTCTGCACCTTGGCAGTGAAGGAAGCGGATTGGCCGAGGCCCAGGGCACACAGCGACGTCTGCGCAGCTGCCCAGCTGCTGCCGGAAGGGTTGTAAAACTCGAGCAGAGACCCTCAGAGTCGACTCCAGCTACCCCCCCGCGCCTCTCTCGGCTCTCTCTTCCACACACTTTAACTTTTTCTTTCGTCTCCTCCGGTCAGTTGTGAGGCTGAGTGCTTCCACATGGGGAAAGGCAGGCTTCACACATGCACAGAGTTGTGGGGATGATATATCCACATCTGCACATATAATCACATCATTACACCCACAGGGCTTCCCAGGGTATCAGTCTCTGTTGTCTACCTGCTAGTCTGAGACGAATTAGCTTAGTGTCATTTCTCTGTGTCCAACTGCGTTTATCTATAGGAGTGCACGTGTCTGTCTGTCTGTGTGTGTCTGCGTGCATGCATAGGCTCTGTGTGTGTGTACCCCGTGCGTGCGTGCGTATGTGTGTGCCTGTCTGCATGCTCTGACCCTTTCACTCCCCCCCCCTTCACAACACTGGTTCTGACAGATCCTTATGAGAAGAGGAGTGAGTGACGTGCATCCAGCCTCTCCCTCTAGCTGTTGCAGACATGCGTGGGAGGCTGCAAATTGTCAATGAAGCGTTTCTGCTGAAACCCGAGAGCAGATTTGATATTTGTGGGGAAACAAAAGTAATATGTAGCAGGAAATTCAATTGTCGCTCTTTTGCAGCTTCAAACTCCAGTTCAGCTTCCTCACCAAATCAATTTCACATACACGTTCAGTTCAAACGAGGTTTAGCATTTATTTTGGTGGATATCCTAATGGCTGTGCGCCCCTCTTCTGCCTATTACAGTATTTTGAAATAGAGATGGGTAATGCATAGTTTTGTTGCATTACGTTATAGCTCCTAAATTATATGAATTTTCATGGCATTGTTTGAATGTGTGTGTCTGCCTGCGTGCTCCTCTGTGCGTGCCTGTTTGCGTCTGTCTGCATCTCTGCTTGCCTGTGTGCGTGCATTCACGGACGCTGTCTTGTGGGCCTGCATGTGAGTGTGTGTCCATGTTTATATTCAGCATGTTTATATGAATGACCATTATGATTCAGAGCAGCTTCTTCATATGCAGTAGGGAGCCAGAATACAATAGGTGGAAGCTGTGCTTGTCTTTCTCACAAGGCACGATGGGTCACGAGAGGGCCCGGGGAAGTGTAAGCATATGAAGAGTACCCCTACGTACGGCACCAAGGCCTCTAACCCTAACACAACTGGAGTTGATTTAGACTATCCACCCTGTGAAAGTGTTTCAGGAAGTGAGCTATGCCTTTCTTCATGAGCAGCCAGAGAGAATAGAAACTCCCAAGCAGGATGCCTCTCTTACAGAGCTTACAACTCAGAGTTCAAAGGGTATGCTTAGAAAGTTGAACAGGAAGAAGGTGAAGTGAAGTCAGCGCTGCTGCCAGGTCCTTGCCAGTCGTTGATTGGGTAAAGGGGGAATCGGGTTACGCTTGCAGGGACCACCGAGTGTTTTTGCGGCCCGGGAGGCTCTCCTCTCTGTCTCCTCTAACCACATGGCTATCCTCTGTTCTCAGAGGAAGCCTGGATGTTATCGAACCCCGACGCCAACGCTATCCGCTAACCTCGGCTAACTCAATCCCCCGCGCGGGTCAGGTTCGGCTGGGGGAGCTCGGGTGGCGCGTTCTCCTCGCCCAAATGAAGTCTTAATGCTTCTGCCTGAATAACTCAATCAAAACAGGGCCAAATTGCTCCACTGCTGCTCTGATGGACTTTGCTGTTGGTCTCGGATCAGTCTTTATCAGAATTGAACGTTGACAAGCTCCTTAACCTTTTGGGTGCCTACTGCCTTGGCGTCCATTTCAGGCACGTTACAGTAGCTTAACCTAACAGCAGCCTGTAATCCAAACCTCACGGTTCACTTGGTTCTGTGTTCTAATTTCATGAACAACTGACAAACATGGTTTATTCAAAGCTTGAAATTTAATTACATGGCATTGCAGTCCCTCTGCTGTGCACTTTGGGCCCTTTCAGAGGTGCCTGGTAGCTCCTCCCTGAGATGAGGGAAGTCTTTTTAATGACTGTTTATGCCGACAGAGAGAGTACCTTGGAGAGCTCTCTCTATACACTTGTTCAGTAGGGCCACACCCCGAAGGGAAAGCTGCTTCTTCCCTGATGTATTGTAGCAGAGAGATTAGAGAGCCCAACCCAAGCCAGTCCCAGAGATACATCCATCTGTTGTCCGTCCGTCCGTAGAAACATGGTTCGACGTGTACTCCCCACCGCACAAACACATAGGAAGTACTGCAGCAGGATAATTATAGAGGTGGGTAGGAGCAATGGCTGCTTCATTGACACACTATATTTCCATACTACCTCCTCTCCTTCTCCAAACACTGAGTACATTTACATGCACAGTAATAATTTGATTCTAAAATCGATTATGGCAGTAGGGCGATTATGGTAATAGTCGTGTAAACACTTTGCTTATAAGCGGCGTACGGTCAACATCGAAGTAAGCATACGGCGATTATAAAACACCTGGTCTTCTGAGTAATCTTTCGAAATGATCGGGACATGGAAACAGCTTCATTGGCGTTCCAACCCGTGTATTTGATCAACATTTGAATCAAAAAGGCTTCTCTGCGGTATAAAGGTTCATTTTGATTGCTGATTCTCTACA
Organism: Oncorhynchus clarkii lewisi; assembly: GCF_045791955.1. Classification (NCBI taxonomy): domain Eukaryota; kingdom Metazoa; phylum Chordata; class Actinopteri; order Salmoniformes; family Salmonidae; genus Oncorhynchus; species Oncorhynchus clarkii. Next base: position 36,889,501 of record NC_092149.1, read on the forward strand.
CTGTGTCCCATCGGGTAGCCGAAATTCAGATGTGTCCATGTCAACAGGGTTATTAGGGAAATCGTTGTTCTTGCAAAATGTGTAAACGTTTTAAACAAACTATTATATTCCCCTGACCATGCACAATCATCATATTATTGTGTGCCTGTAACCGCACAGATTGTAGGAGAAAATAAAATGATCCTCCCCTCTTAAGGAGGCGAGGAGAGAGGAGGTGAGAAACCAAGGATCCCAATTGAGATTCACCCTCTGGCACTCTCACACCTTCCAAAATGAGCTGTCAAACAGGCTGACAGCTATGGCTGTGGGTTGGATGTGATTAGAGGCACTTGAGCTAATAAAGTATGATGCTATTATTTCTCTGGCGCGGATTGTGTTGTTTTGCATGAGTGGAATATGTTCAGTTGAATTTTCCACTGTTTCTGTTGATTCAACAAAGGACTTCTCCCACTTATAGCTTTCCATGCATCAGAAACAGGAACCTAAAAAGTTTCCAATGCTGTTGAGAAGCTGGTCAAACAGGTTGGATTTACATGACAATAGTAGAGTTTTGATCCAAGGAGAGTCACACATTAACGTCTGTAGTGGTTGCAATAATATTGCATTAATATTATCGTAACCTAAATGAATAGGACTTTATATAATATAACTACATTTGATACTGACTGCCTATCTAACGAAGATTCATATTATCATGTGCATGAAGTATGATCGTTGGTCTTGTTTTGTCAGTTGGGCATATTTGGTAGGATCTTACTCAGTCTATGAGGAGACATTGCAGACTTGCACTAAACCATAAGGCTGCCTTGATTTATAGCAACATTTTACTGGGTTTTTGTGCTTGTCTCCTTCACATGGGAGAGAGTGAGGTGGATGGGGGGAGTGAAGTGAGTGAAGCACTCTCATCTGGGTTAGTGTTGCGTCACGGAAGACGAATGCAGTGAGAGGACCTAGGCCGACCTCTGACCCCTTTTCCCTTCTTTCTTCACCTCAGAAGAATGTGTTTCTCCTTAAGGACTAGGCAGGGTGGGCTAGGGTACAGTACTTTGTCATGTCCATCAGGTACCAAATGGAAGAAAACTGCCTGAAATAGGGAGGGACTACCTTTACTCGTCCAATGAGAAACGTCGATTTTTTTGTTTGAAACCATTTCCATGAACATGATCCAGGACTTGAAGCCTTAACCTTGATACTAGCCTACAACTTAGGACAGTCCCTACCTAGTAACACGTGCACATCATTTGAGACAGACTTCATAAATGAATAATGCAATGAAGTTTTACATAACATCTTATGGGGATCTCTAAGCACAGTAAAACACCAAACACGAATACAAACTCATTTGTCCCTGGTCAGTCAATTGTTTTGAGGCCTACCTAAGAATGATTATTTTCTCCTTGAGACACAGATAACTGACGGCATTAGCTAGTTATAAATAACTGTTTGTGATAGTTGTGTGGTGTAACAGTTAGCCACATCCTGTTTCGGTCGCTTGCTGAACGTCAACAGGGCTCCGATAGGAGGCCATCAGTCAAAGGTAGTCCCTGTACAAATGAGATTTTTTTTTTTTATCACCATGGAAAATCCTGCGCTTCGAAAATGGAAAATATTAGTTGATAAAGAATAGAAAAACAACACTGTGGTTAATGCGTGGGTGTTGAGATGGCAGTGTTTTTACCCTGACTGACAAGAAGAGAGGAAGCAACTGCTTTTCTCTCAGAGAAAAGGTACATTTGTGGCATACTCTGCTGAGGTGTTGGATTTTCCCTCCCTCGACAACACTTCTCTGCCCCAAGCTATTTTATTGTTTCTCACACGACGATGAAATTGAAGACTGGCATTAAAGTTTGATCATTTAATTGTAACATGCTTGTTTGCCGTTTTTTTTCTTCTTTTCTGTCCCACGGAGGCGTAACTAAAAATAACCTCAACGTGTAAAAGCCTGTTTAGCCCGGAGCGGAATCACCGGTAAAAACAGCCTGCGGTGTTGGCTTAGGTTGACTTTTTCCAGTAGGAGTTCCTCATGAAAGGGAGGTGAGCCCCAACTCTGTGCATGTGCGCATGCGTGCATACGTCCGAGCATTCTATTCAGAATTATTCTTGATTTTTTTACCTGTACCGAGCTGTTTAAGTCAATCATAATTCACACACTGAACTCGTTTATCACAACTCATATCCATAAACATTCATATTCATAGAAACACCAGGAAAATACAGTATTTAATCATGTACACACTTCCAGTGCCACCATAAATGAAAGGGTGCCCTCATTAGATAAGCCCCCGCCCCCTCCTCTCTCCCTGTGTGTAGGGTGGGGATGTCTGTGTCTGTGTGTTTGGGGGGTTGCGTTATCTGTGTGGGTAGGCTGTCTCCACTGTATGCCTGTTTATCCAGTGGGCTAGGAGCTGATAAAGTAGGCCCAGTCTGCCCAGGTCTGTGAGTGCAGAGTGGATATGAGGAGGTGGTTGACTTCCTTTCCCGCCTCCAGTGATGTGGATAGTGACCTCACTGAGTTCCAGACTGAGTGGCCCTCCTCTCTCTCTCTCTCTCTCTCTCTCTCTCTCTCTCTCTCTCTCTCTCTCTCTCTCTCTCTCTCTCTCTCTCACACTCTCTCTCTCTCTGTATCTGCTTTACATTGGGGTGCCCTGAGGAGCCTCTTGTTTGCTACCAGTCCTAGGGCCCTGGTCAGTCACTTCCCCCCAATGTGCCAAAACACACAGCAGATAAAGAGAGGGGACTGCTCTCTGTCTGCCCAACTGTGGGAAACACGCGGGCACAGGATCTAGAACGGGAAAGACAAAAAAGAGAATAAGGGTGTGTGTGAGTGTGTAATTGTATCTAAATCCCAGAGTGGTGATTCACTGAAAACTCTTAAGAAAAGTATATTTATTGCTGTGTCAAAAGAGATTTAGAATGAGTTATATATTTTTCACCTTGCAGTTGTGCTGCTGTTGAGAAAGTGGAGATATTACTCTTACATGAACCCGCAGAAATCACAGTGACAAACTTTTAACCACCAAATATCATGTGGTACAGCCACAGAAAATGGTGATGATGATGATGTTGATGAAGATGATGAAGATGACTATTGTGACGATGATGATATAATGAGAGGTATGTTTTGGGGGGTTTTCGAGTAACAATATCTCTCCTTTTATCTCCACAGTCAATGAGATCATCCGAAACGACCTGTCCAGCATCTCAGTGCATCTCAGTACATAAACTCTGCAGATACAAAACGGGACAGAGGCAAAAGGACCCCAAACCAAAGCTCCTATATCCACATGAGGAACCCCTTAACAGAGAGCTTTCACATTACCACTTCCTCATTGCTACATTTCCCAGATGCCTGATTCGCTTGCCCCTCATGACGCTGCAGAACGATTGGCCGACTGGTGGTCATTAACAGGAAACTGCAAAGCTCCATATGAACGAATGTTATAATATAAAGTGAGACGGCCTTAGATATAATGGGAGGGACTGTGACAATTACTACACTTGCCTTAAATGACAACTCTTGCTCTTCCATGGACCAAACAGCTCAGTAAGACTGAATACTCGTTTCTTTACTGATTGCCTCTTCTTTATGTGTGTTTATGTGTTAATATGCGGACAAGCCAATGGGTGTATCATATGTTGGTCAGAGCGTCCTGGCAAACCACAGCAACCCAAGCGGTGCCTTACAACATCACTCACTAACTAGAATGCAGAGTGTCACTTCGATCACGTCAATCATTCGTTTACAGGGAAACAAAAAATGGCTGAAAAATATGTAGGGACGTGTGTATAGGTTAGATTTGTGTATCAGGTTTTTTTTTATTATGTCCTTGTCCATTTATACTGAATGTTGTGTATGATATTCTTTGTATAAACATGTATTTGAAATGTACTTATGCCTTAGCTCGTCATTTTTGTTTTTCAGTGCCTTCCTCTTTCTGATGATCCAATGTGTATCACCTCGTTGCTAGCATCTGTCTTGACACCTCGTGCCTCTTCTTTCCTTTCTGCTCTGGCCTCCCTCTTCCCTTCTTTCTAAAATATGCACAAATGCTTAGACAATCAGGAAAGAGCCTACTGTACACTTTGCAGGAGAACGACTGGGGTTTGCATGTACATACCATATGATGATAAGGACTATCTAAGACAAAATATGTCCCTTGCCTGTATAATAAAGCTAGAGAAGGACGGAGGCTTCAGCTTGGGAATAATTGATTTCTTCATATCAAAGGATTTTTGCCTTGGAAATGATTGTTCAAGCTTTTTCTTTGCTATTAGAGACAGTGGCTCAGTAGGCTTCAATCAGTATGTAATGCACTTTGCCATAGTAGCAGTAACGGGTTTCTCTTCCATCATGACCAAATGTTATAGGATCTAGATTCCTATACTTAGTGTGATAGGACAGACATCCCTTACTGAGCCACGGGGTCTCTTCTTATAAAGGTTGACAGGTCTGCAATCTTTTTCTACGTCGTCGAGTACAATGTCTTTCTTCAGCATGCAGAGAATCCTAATGATATATATGATTTCGCTTCACGACACCGTTAACTAGCTTCATGAATAAATGTGGACTGTAGGATAGCATGGCTCTATGTAACAGATTGACGTGTCGTGCCTTATTCTCCATTGTCTCTCTGCTACAACATGATTGTAACTCTTACTCGTTTTCTATCCAGGCACAAAGGTGAAACATATTTCCTCTTTAAAATGAAATATTTATGGAAATTGAAATGGTGTTTTATGTACACTCAATGTGTTCTATAAAAAAAACTAATGAATTAATAAATGACATAATGTTGACCATACTGACATGTGCATTGCTGTTATTGGGATTTTAGTTCGATTTTTAGGTTGAGTATTTTACACACACACACACACACACACACACACACACACACATGCAGTGATACTCTAGCTGTTTTATATTGCAGTCTTTACCAGATGGCATTGTCCCTGAATGTATGTGTGTGCTATAAAAAAAATCCTTTCCCTTTTGGCACAAATCATTACCAGAAATCATATATGGTGTTTTATCCCTCCGACTGTCTGGAATGACATAAAATTTTTACATATCTAATTCACCCTCAACGTTGAAACAATATTTCCCATACAGCGACACAGAATCAATAACTTACCAATTGCATCTTTCTAAGCACATTGAACTCGTTCTCTCCCTTATCCGCCCATGCTCCATATGGCTAAGCTTTAGTTTCAGACTTTCTCTATAACTCAACAGCTTTGTGTTATACTGTTTTTGACCAATGTAAACCTTGGATGGTTCCAACCTGTCCCCATATGCCTAATAAAGCTTGACATGGACACAGCAGGACCTTGACGTGTATGGGCTATATTCAATTATCTTACCATGGCTTTATGCAGACATTTAAACTCTGGTGATTTATCTCTCTCTCTCTCTCTTTTCAAGGTCTCTCACAAGGCACAATACAGTAGTATAGATGTATGGCCTATGTATTAACAAAATGGTGAAATACAATTCAAATCTATGGACAATATTTTTGCATTTTTACATAGGCCGTTTTTTGGGGTGGGGTGGGGTGGGGGTTGGAGATGCAAAAAGGTAGTTACATAAATGAACTGCGAATGGCAGGCGTTGTTCGACATCATTCTTCTTCTTATGCAACTCAAGCCTTCGACCCGAGATTCAAGCCTTTACCCTAATTCAGACTGACCTAACGAGCCTGGCGAGCTGCGGTACTCGATCAAACATGCACTTCCTTCAGGTGTGTGTCTTTGCAAGGACGTGTATAGCCTCCGGTACGGTATTGCGTGTGTGGAGTGGGTGGTTATGGGAGTGGCATGGTGTTTCTCACCAAGGGAGCTGTACCACGCTCCTGTGTACCACCTGCCAGTCCTCCAGACTTTTTCCATCCAGCAGCGAAGTTTGGAATGGCCCATTGTCATAGTGACAGAAGTCAGGCGGGCAGGTCTGGGCGGTGCTCCCCTGTACACCCACGGCAGTCCCAAAATAGCCCCTCTATTTCCAGACGCAGTCACGCCTCTTTTTCCTGGCGCCCGCTCTCACCTAGATCTTCCTCTGCCGGAGCCAGCTCCCCTTTGACACAGTTGAGAAATCATTGCAATCGCTATCATTTTATTAGAGGACCCATATAGTTGATTTAGAAGAAGAATCGAACTGACAAACTAATAGCAATGGTCCTATCGTGTTCACGTTGTGAGGCATTTATTGATGAAGTGGCCTTAGACAGCGTGAGATAATCAACAGATTTCACCGCACCTTTACGTGGCTTGATTCCGTGTGCTTCCTTTGTCAGTGAAAAAATAAAATCGTCATGATTCTAGCTCGTGCCATTTGGTTCCTGGGGCGCTCGTGCACCCTTCACAGGGCACTGCCTAGAAGTTCCAGAGGGTAGATTTACAGGTTCTTTACAGCTCTGCTTCCTCTCTTATTGTATTCCTCACCTAGCCCTTGATTTCGGCTTTCATAAAGTGAATGCATAGCTAGGAACGGTGGTTCGGCTCTTGCCCTCTCTTCTCCTCTCCTTTCCTCCAGCCCAGCCATCTGCAGATCGTAAATCCGGGATATAACTTACCTCTGTTATGAAGGGCATGTTGAGAGAACCATGAGGGCGACTTTAAGAGATGCTTTAAGAGATGATTGCTTGACCATGCATACAGTTGGACTTTGATATTCTGTCATTCTAAGCAATAGAGATGTTTTTGATGTTTTTCTATTTTGGTTAAAGGGGACAACTGCATGGATATTTGTTGCATGATCACAGTTAGAGACATAAGGGTATGTCGCTATGCAAATTTAGCAGGATAGTGGCGATATTAATGCTGGTCTCTGATCAGCATCTACTGCCCATGAAGAGGATGAATGATTATATTGCCCCTTATAGGAGTGGGGAAGGAGGGGCTGAGGGTAGATAGGGACTGCCTGTGTGTGTGTGTGTGTGTGTGTGTGTGTGTGTGTGTGTGTGTGTGTGTGTGTGTGTGTGTGTGTGTGTGTGTGTGTGTGTGTGTGTGTGTGTGTGTGTGTGTGTGTGTCTGGGTGGAGGGGGTATCCACAGGTGCACTCTCTCTCCACATGGGCCCTCTGGACACGTGACAGGCCCAACAAATGACCAACTGACATGGTCACATCAGTACGGTCGCAAAGACGAATCCATTTTTAAAAGAGACTTTAAGAGACACTTAAACAGACAGAGCCAGATGGACTGGAAAAAAAAAACGTGTGTATGTCTTTTCTTCATCTGCAATCATTCAACTTGACTCACTATTTCTCTCTTTTGCGATGCCTGAAATGTCATGCAAGGGTTTATACAATTCTGACGCGGACATACTGTTGTGCTTGAGGAGACTTGAATCGAAAATCACTCAAAAAGAGTTCATTTATTGATATTATCATAAGGTTTCAGTGTGTCAATCGATACAATAAATGTCATTCTGATATCCCCTCCTGATTCATTTGTGATGCTCTAAATTCATGTGGATAAAAACGCTGAAACACTCACACACACTGTACCGCCATCGACCCTGCCATTTGCACATTAGCTTGTCTACCGTGCAGTTCTGTATACACTATGTAGTTGTGTTGACCTTACAGTAGCAGCAGACACGTGGGCTGCTCTTAATGGGGCTAGTCAGAGTTCAGGTGGGTGCTTAAGACTCTCTCTCTCCCTCTCTCCCTCTCTGTCTCTCTCTCTCTCTCTCTCTCTCTCTCTCTCTCTCTCTCTCTCTCTCTCTCTCTCTCTCTCTCTCTCTCTCTCTTTCTCTCTCTCTCTCTCTCTCTCTCTCTCTCTCTCAGCTATGGGCTCTCGGATTGAGAGGACTTCATGTCAATCACTGGAGGCTTTTAGACGCCTTCTCTAAGCTCAATCTTCGTTTCCCCCTGACACTGATCTCACATTGAGGATCCGGAGGAAAGGGGAATGTCCAGCTATTCATTTTAATGATCCCTCTATATTGATTGTTAGCAGGGTGGGGGCGGGGAAGAAGGGTAATGATTCTTTGCCTTAGCAGGCCGATCACTCCTCTTAAAGGAGTAATCCACTAAATAAGCACTCTAATGGATGCCCGGCATGACCTCAGGGTGACCTGCTGGCACACCCCTGGTGGATTGGCTTCCTGACAGAGAGGAGACTATAGGATTTCTCAATAGGAGGTTTTAGTCTGGGTCACTGTCAGAATACAGTAAATGAGATGGACAGCACACCAGAAAACAATCTTTAATTAATCCAAATTGCTCTTCACGGACACATTTCGGCCGCAGCCTTATTCAGCATATAGAGAATCAACATAGCCAGATTAGCTCAAGACGCCTGTTAGACATGGAAATAAAATGCGTAGTGAACGGCTCGGCTCTATTCAATATGTATCGCTGAAACGATAGAAATGTAAAGGTCATTTCTGATTGAGCCCACGTATGCATTGTTTATGGAGTCTCGGCAAACGCGGGAACTTGCCTTTAAATGTCAATCACCCTGTAGCGCTGAACTTTCGCGATACAGATTGAATAGAGCCCCTAGTCTTACCTTCACAAAAATGTATCACAAAGAGCAAAACAATTAGGTAACTTAAGAAAATAGTGTCTTCCATCACTACTAACCTTTGCCATCAATAACTGTTCACTTGTCCTCCCATTCTGTGGTCCAACAGGGTTTTCCTCACCTGATACCATTTGGGATCCAGTAATTCCCCTCACATGAGACATTTTGTGATCCATCTCAAATCGGTTTTGAATGCCCTGCTTCTTGGCCTTCAGCAGACGACTCGCAGAGGACTCACAAGGAAGTGCCTCCGCGTTTTAGAGAGCCAGTAAACACCGAGGTAATTCCTCCTCTGTCCGCAGCTCAGACATTCTGTTTCATAGTCCCTACTGTGTGTATTGTAGCACAGAAAACAGTCCGAATTTCTCTAAACAGCTGAGTATTATGTTAACAGAAGCCCCTGCACTCTCTGTGATGGGACTGTGTGTCTGTGTGTGTGTGTGTGTGTGTGTGTGTGTGTGTATGTGTGTGTGTGTGTGTGTGTGTGTGTGTGCGCGCGTGTGTGTGTGTGTGTCTGTTTGTGCACGCGCGTGAATGGTGTGTGTGGTTGTGTGTGTGTCTGTTTGTGCATGCGTGTGAATGGTGTGTGTGTGTGTGGTTGTGTGTGTGTGTGTGTGTGGGGGGGGGGTGGGTGTATGTGTGTGTGTGTGTGTGTGTGTGTGTCTGTCTGTTTGTGCACGCGTGTGAATGGTGTGTGTGTGTGGTTGTATGTGTGTGTGTGGGTGTGTGTCTGTTTGTGCACGCATGTGAATGGTGTGTGTGTGTGGTTGTGTGTGTGTGTCTGTTTGTGCACGCGTGTGAATGGTGTGTGTGTGTGTGTGGTTGCGTGTGAGTGTGTGTGTGGGGGGGTGGGTGTATGTGTGTGTGTGTGTGTGTGTGTGTGTGTGTCTGTCTGTTTGTGCACGCGTGTGAATGGTGTGTGTGTGTGGTTGTATGTGTGTGTGTGGGTGTGTGTCTATTTTGTGCACGCGTGTGAATGGTGTGTGTGTGTGTGGTTGTGTGTGTGTGTCTGTTTGTGCATGCGTGTGAATGGTGTGTGTGTGTGTGGTTGCGTGTGAGTGTGTGTGTGTGTGTGTGTCTGTTTGTGCACGCGTGTGAATGGTGTGTGTGTGTGGTTGTGTGTGTGTGTGTGTGTGTGTCTGTTTGTGCACGTGTGTGTGTGGTTGTGTGTGTGTGTGTGTCTGTTTGTGCATGCATGTGAATGGTGTGTGTGTGTGTGTGTGTGCGTGTGTGTGTGTGTGTGTGTGTATGTGTGTGTGTGTGTGTGTGAATGGTGTGTGTGTGTGGTTGTGTGTGTGTGTCTGTTTGTGCACGCGTGTGAATGGTGTGTGTGTGTGTGGTTGCGTGTGAGTGTGTGTGTGGGGGGGGTGGGTGTATGTGTGTGTGTGTGTGTGTGTGTGTGTCTGTCTGTTTGTGCACGCATGTGAATGGTGTGTGTCTGTGGTTGTGTGTGTGTGTGTGTGTCTGTTTGTGCACGCGTGTGAATGATGTGTGTGTGTGTGTGTGTGTGTGTGTGTGTGTGTGTGTGTGTATGGGTGTGTGTCTGTTTGTGCACGCGTGTGAATGGTGTGTGTGTGTGTGGTTGTGTGTGTGTGTCTGTTTGTGCACGCGTGTGAATGGTGTGTGTGTGTGTGTGGTTGCGTGGTTGCAGCGATGAGACAAGACTGTCACTACTACCAATTGGATACTACGAAATTGGGGAGAAAAAAGGGGGTAAAAATGATAATAAATAATGAAAAAACAACTGCCTGAGTTACACCAGGAACGCACAATCCCTCCATCAGACTGTCCGCAATAGGCTGAGAGTGGCTGGACAGGCTTGTAGGCCTGTTGTAGTAAGGCAGGTCCTCACCAGTCATCATCAGAAACAACGTCGCCTACAAACCCACCGTCGCTAGACTAGACAGGACTGGCAAAAAGTGCTCTTCACTGACAAGTTGCATCTTTCTCTCACCAGGGGTGATGGTCGGATTTGCGTTTATCGTCGAAGGAATGAACGTTACACTGAGGCCTGTACTCTGGAGCGGGATCGATTTGGAGGTGGAGGGTCCGCCATCTGCTGCGGTGTGTCACAACATCATCGGACTGAGCTTGTTGTCATTGCAGGCAATCTCAACGCTGTGCGTTACAGGGATGACATCCTCCTCCCTCATGTGGTACCCTTCCTGCAGGCTCGTCCTGACATGACAATGCCACCAGCCATGCTGCTCTGTGCGTGATTTCCTGCAAGACAAGAATATCAGTGTTCTGCCATGGTCAGCAAAGAGCCCGGATCTCAATCCCATTGAGCACATCTGGGACCTGTTGGATCGGAGGGTGAGGGTTAGGGCCATTCCCCCCAGAAATGTCCGGGAACTTGCAGGTCCTTGGTGGAAGAGTGGGGTAACATCTCACAGCAAGAACTGGTAAGTCTGGTGCTTTTGATTTTGACCCTGCTTTGTTCAGGGACACATTATTCAATTTCTGTTAGTCACATGTCTGTGGAACTTGTTCAGCTTATGTCTCAGTTGTTGAATCTTGTTATGTTCATACAAATATTTACACATGTTAAGTTTGCTGAAAATAAACGCAGATGACAGGGAGAGGACTTTTGTTTTTTGTTGCTAAGTTTAGTACACTCTGATAGTACACTCCTGACGTACGTAGGTTAGAGTGTCTATCAGCTACAATTGGTTGATAAGGGGTGGGAGAAAGATGACATTAGATGTAGCCATCTACTTTGTAAACCCATACTGCACTTAACCGCGAGGCAACCCTGTCATCTCCAAAGATTGTTATTTAATATAGCCCATATGAATGTTTTATCATAAAAGCCTTGCTTTTTTTTGCTAGGTGCCTACCTCAAGTGTTGCTTTTAACTTTTGATGACCTTGTACATTGTTGCACAAAAAGAGTAGCCAAGGTCAAGACAACTGTGTAATGGGCTAAATGGAAAACAACGTCTCTAGCCTTCCACAAAAGGCCCAAAATGATACTATGAAGTTGCACTCAAAGTGTTTTTGATGAGTTTGGACAAAGTGGTAATTTTAATGCCTGGGAGTAAGCCGACCTTTGCGCATAAGACTTTCAAATGCAGCCAAGGTAGGTGGAAAGAGTAGAACGAAAACAGACATGACATAATCATATAAATAATTGTGCATAGCAGGATTCCCATAAGAACCATATGTTTCCCTCCGTCAGGAAATATAGTATGTCAAGAATCACAGTGTTAAAAAAAAGAAGAAGAATTTAGCAATATTAAAAGTCAGTCGCCTCCAGAGTCTGGAGGTGAATCAAATCTCATTTGGCTCCTCTGATCGCTCAGCATTCCTTTAATATTGTCTTGAATCATTTAGAGAAATCCCTTTTTGGTCTCGTCCAGACATCGGGCTTTCCAGTCCTCCCTCTCAGGCTTTTACCAGACGTGGCGTAAGGAGGGGAGTATGGTCGATTGCATAACACCAGGCGAGACCTGATTGTCCCTGGCCTTAACACAAAATTCAATCATTCTCAGCATTCTCCTATCCCACGTCGGCCCATTAAAGAGCAGTGGGAGCTAGGATTTCCCCTCATATGTTTTCAATTGAAATTAGGATCACAATGTATGCTGTACGCAATAATCAAAGGGAGCCAATAGAGGGAAACGGACAGTGTGAGATTTGGGTCAAGAGCGGGCGACTGTATGAGAGAATTGGTTCGAGACAATAGGAGAGAGAGAGAGAGCGAGAGAGAGAGCGAGAGAGAGCGAGAGAGAGATGGCCACTGCTACTCCAATGACGAGAGAGATGGCCACTGCTACTCCAATGACGAGAGAGATGGTCACTGCTACTCCAATGACGAGAGAGATGGCCACTGCTACTCCAATGACGAGAGAGATGGCCACTGCTACTCCAATGACGAGAGAGATGGCCACTGCTACTCCAGTGACGAGAGAGATGGCCACTGCTACTCCAGTGACGAGAGAGATGGCCACTGCTACTCCAATGACAAGAGAGATGGCCACTGCTACTCCAATGACGAGAGAGATGGCCACTGCTACTCCAATGACTGTTTCACCAAAGCACCCACCTTCACGTAGGTCAGGCAGTCCACCTGCATTACAGTTTGCACATTCACAGAAGGAATAGCATTCCTAGAAGCAATGGCATTTACAGAAGCAATAGCGTTCACAGAAAAAGCATCCTAATTTGCCAGAGCTCTCTCTCGACAAATAGTGGATAAATAAAATGAATCACTTCATATATTACTTAGCACCTAAAGTTATCTAACCTCTGCTATTGATGGGCCCCTGCACACTTAAACCACTAAAGCCACAAAGAGACATAAGAGCATATGTATGGTAGGAGACAACAGGAGATGATGAACCCAGATGTCCATTGGGGATCCTTGGGGGCCGCTGGGGTCTGAATCAGGCAATGACTTGGTTCCTCAGTGCTCTCTATCTTTAGGGCCTGTAGAGAAAAAAAAGCACACACCTGCACCCGCTCTCACTCTCACTAAGTTACTGTGAGTGGGTGGGATTTGGAAAATGATCGAGACGTGACTCTAGCGGCATGGGGCAATACCCAAGAGACATGCACAACTCCTACGGTACGTTGAGCAATTTCAAGATGCATTCAAAAAGCAGAAGGAAGGGCAAATCGAAAATGAGTAATGTAAAAAATAACAGAAGTATGGTCTCCGGAAATATATATATATTTCAGGAAATTAGGATCACAATTTATAGACAATTATCCTTCATCATTATCAATGTGATATAGTGCTATTAATACAATTATCTTGAATATGGCTTATTATGAAAGGGCTATTTTCATGGTACAGTTGAAGTCAGAAGTTTTCATACACTTAGGTTGGAGTCATTAAAACTCCACAAATTTCTTGTTAACAAACGATAGTTTTGGCAAGTCGGTTGGGACAACTTATTTTTTTTAAAGTTGTATTCATAGCTAAATATTTTCCCATTAGATCTTGCTGGCAGATTGAAGACGTATGTGATATCCATAGGTCTGAGCTGTATTCCAGGATGTGGACCCCTGCTCTGTTCAGGTCTCGCATCTCACTCTCAGTTTGTGTTACCATTACCTTAGCCTGACATCTACTGGTCAAAGTATCTACAGTTGAAGTCGGACGTTTACATATACACTTAGGTTGGAGTCATTAAAACTCGTTTTTCAACCACTTTTCAACCACTCGTTTTTCAACCACAGGACATCTACTTTGTGCATGACACAAGTCATTTTTCCAACAATTGTTTACAAACAAATTATTTCACTTATAATTCACTGTATCACAATTCCAGTTGGTCAGAAGTTTATATACACTAAGTTGACTGTGCCTTTAAACAGCTTGGAAAATTCCAGAAAAGGATATCTTGGCTTTAGAAGCTTCTGATAGGCTAATTGACATCATTTGAGTCAATTGGAGGTGTACCTGTGGATGTATTTCAAGGCCTACCTTCAAACTCAGTCCCTCTTTGCTTGACATCATGGGAAAATCAAAAGAAATCAGCCAAGACCTCAGAAAAAAAATTGTGGACCTCCACAAGTCTGTTTCATCCTTGGGAGCAATTTCCAAACGCCTGAAGGTACCATGTTCATCTGTACAAATAATAGTACTCAAGTATAAACACCATGGGACCACGCAACTGTCATACCGCTCAGGAGGGAGACGTGTTCTGTCTCCTAGAGATTAACGTAATTTGATTGGAAAAGTGCAAATCAATACCAGAACAACAGCAAAGGACCTTGTGAAGATGCTGGAGGAAACAGGTACAAAAGTATCTATATCCAGAGTTAAACGAGTCCTATATCAACATAACCTGAAAGGCCACTCAGCAAGGAAGAAGTCACTGCTCCAAAACCGCCATCAAAAAGCCAGACTACGGTTTGCAACTGCACATGGGGACAACGATTGTACTTTTTGGAGAAATGTCCTCTGGTCTGATGAAACAAAAATAGAACTGTTTGGCCATAATGACCATCGTTATGCTTGGAGGAAAAAGGGGGAGGCTTGCAAGTCGAAGAACACCATCCCAACCGTGAAGCAAGGGGGTGACAGCATCATGTTGTGGGGGTGCTTTGCTGCAGGAGGGACTGGTGCACTTCACAAAATAGATGGCATCATGAGGTAGGAAAATGATGTGGAAATATTAAAGCAACATCTCAAGACATCAGTCAAGACGTCAAAGCTTGGTCGCAAATGGGTCTTCCAAGTGGACAATGACCCCAAGCATCCTTCCAAAGTTGTGGCAAAATGGCTTAAGGACAACAAAGTCCAGGTATTGGATTGGCCATCACAAAGTCCTGACCTCAATCCTATAGAAAATTTGTGGGCAGAACTGAAAAAGCGTGTGCGAGCAAGAAGGCCTACAAACCTGTGTCCGTTACACCAGCTCTGTCAGGAGGAATGGGCCAAAATTCTCCCAACTTATTGTGGGAAGCTTGTGGAAGGCTACCCAAAACGTTTGACCCAAGTTAAACAATTTAAAGGCAATGCTACCAAATACTAATTGAGTTATTGTAAACTTCTGACCCACTGGGAATGTGATGAAAGAAATAAAAGATGAAATAAATCATTCTCTCTACTATTATTCTGTCATTTCACATTCTTAAAATAAAGTTCCTAACTAATAAAGATCCTAACTGACCTAAGACAGGGAATTTTTACTAGGATTAGATGTCAGGATTTGTGAAAACTGAGTTTAAATGTTTTTGGCTAAGGTGTATGTAAACTTTCCGACTTCAACTGTAAGTATGATTAGGATTACAGTAATGCTTTATATCCATGCTGGTGATAAATAAACCACAGAAAGTTGATAATGAGGTCAGCAATTAGTACAGAAATACAAAACATGTACATAAGTATACATTTTAATTGACATGAGCCATACATAATTACAGTACATTACATTATAACTGCAGTAAGGTTGTATACAAATAATGTAACACAAACGTTGGTAAAGAATAAACATAAATTATCTTTTGGTTGACATTTGCAGTACTAGAAACTCAAAAATTAAGACACTGTTTTGTCCCAGTAACATATTCCAATCATCACTATTATATCACTATACTTAATTACCCTTCAAGCAAAAAAAGGCATTCATCTTCTTTAAAGATTTGTAAAAAGCTTAGCAATACAATTTGATCATCTTTGTGGTCTTTGTAACAATAAAAGTATAGTCTGAGACATCAATACACTGGCCTCCCACGGTGTTTACCTCAATATAGGCAAACTGAGTCGTATTCATTAGGGCACACTGCATAGATTTTGCATCTTAATTTGAGCCAGTTTGCTACAGCAGGAAAATAATCCTGCAACAACAGGCAATTTGAATTATTATTTGGATTATAATTAATGGGCATTTTTGTAGGGGATGATATTTTTTTCATAAGGGAAAATTAAGTCTGAAATGTCAAAGTGGAAATTGCAAACTTCAGAAGCCTTTTAAACGTTTTAAACCTTTTAAGTTCCTGCATTGCAGGGTGATCAAATTAAGGCCCTACATCTGAGGAAAAACGTTTTGAAACTTAATTCAACAGTAAATAAACACAAACGATTTGGTACCATTTAGTTCCTAATCTGAGGATGTGCTTCAAAGAGATCCTTCCGCAACCATAGGGAGATATTTCATTGCTTACACAACAGACGAGATACCTCAAAATCAGTTTAAAGAGGCAAACTCACATGATGAAAGATATATTTCCAGTGTCAACCATTTTTGTTTTCTACATTGAGTTTCAACAGTAAGCCGCGTCTTGATCCCTACTTTGTGCACTTGGTGTTACAAGGGTCCCCTGATTTGAAGAGTCCATAGACACTGACCAAGGGAAACATGGACAGGGCACCCAGCATGGAGCCAAGCTGCACTACCGCTCCACACCAGACGAGGGCGCTGTGACCCTCATCCCGAAGGATCACCCCAATGATCACCTTCACATAGGAGAGGGTCAGGACAAACAACATCCAGGCTATGACCTACAACAGAGAGTAGATAGACATTACAAACAAAATATTAGAATTGTGTTAATATTCACAGTACATTATAGGATCATCATTTAAAAATAAAAAAAATTCACCTTTATTTAACCAGATAGGCCAGTTGAGAACAAGTTCTCATTTACAACTGCGACCTGGCCGTTGTAACTGCATATTGAACAACATGGACATGAGTTTGAATGTTTACTGTCCTTTAGGAAGCCTTTGTTTGACCTCAAACATCCCATTTTCACTCAGAAACACGTCATTTTCAATGGCCCAATGAAATCAAATGTTGTGTTCAGATCATATCAGCAATCTTACAACGTAACACATGTATTTTCTCTATTCCATGATGTAATAACAGAAAGAGCCTTACTATGAGTGCGGTGCCTGAGACGCTGTGAACCAGTAGAGGACAGGGGCTCAGTGCAGCCATGGCCATGATGTAAGTACCAAACCCTGTCCCAACTATTGTCAGAAGCCCAATCAGCACCAACGACCTAAAAAAGAACAAGGAAGAGCTACACGGTCAGTTGGAAAATTCAAGGCGTTTGGATTGTGTAAATTATCCGCTGAAGTATTGCATGTTTCAGGATGAGACAGTGCAATGTTATTTAATGCTGTTTATTCTGTATTTTCTTATAGAAATCAACTTGATTCAGTGACTGACAGTCATTCTATTCCAGCCATTACAATGAATCCTCCCCATGTCTACCTTCAACAGCCTTCACTGGTGACTGCATAGATCTGAGATTCTGTGTTCAGCAAATTATTCATCAGTCAGTTATGCTAATCCAATGTCGGGCTTACCTTAAGGGCAGGAACATGGCAATGAAGCAGGCCACGGGGTTGGTCACGGCTGCCATGGTGGCCGCCAGATGGTAGGCCTGGTTCCCGTAGGGCAGACAGGAGTAAGACTGCACTGAGGGCAGCACTGCATTGGTCAGGGCATTGACCCAAGCCAGAACCACAAAGATGAACGCCAGCTCCGGCCCACTGTAGAAGCCAGTCCCGAAGGAGCTCCGCCGGGCTCTCCGCTGGCTATCCGGAGAACTGATCATGGCCTTCTCCTCTTGAGGTCTGTGAGACAGGGACAGGGCTTGGTCGCTCTTCTCCTCTGCCAGGCCTCCGTTGAAGTATAGCTCACACTTCCTCTCCCTGGCCACGGCCGGGTGGTGGTTGAGCAGGAGGAAGGCGGCCAGACACACCACCATCATGGCACTGAGGAAGAGGAAGAAGACCTGGGCCGAGAAGTTAGCGGGCTGGTATTCAGCCTGGAGCTCTCCACTGGCCCCTACAGTGGCGTTAACCCCTAAGGTCCCATTGGCTAGGCTAGCCACTGTAGCATTCCGACAGTGAACCACACCCACCCCCTGCACCAGAGCCACTACGGCAGGCACCAAGCCACTAACGCCCTCCCCTACAAAGTACGTAGTGAGGTACTGGGGACCGAGGCGCATCATGAAGGGCAGGAAGGTGACCGAGGAGGTGCAGTCCACCACAGAGATTAGGAAACAGAGCACTAGAAGGGGGACACTATGCGTAGCGCCCGCTAAGGGCACCGTGTGCTTCCAGAAGAAGGCCAGGAGGAAGGTGGCGACCACGCCCAGGCCCACTATGGAGTAGATGACGGGTCGCTCGTCCAGCTTGCCCGGGCGGAAGCGGTGCATGAGGGTGACGAAAAGGGGCCCCGCATTGGCCATCTGGATGAGCACAGTGAGGTAAGAGGGCAGGTACCAACCCTCTGGGATTTCTGGCACGATGAGGGGCAGCTCCACCCACATCCCGTTGATGGCCACCCAGGAGCCCATGCCAAAAAGGCATGCCAGCACGTGGGTTAGGAGAGTCATGGTGAAGGGCAGGGGCACAGCCAGTAAACAACTTGCATAAAGGACCTGAAACACACGAACAATGCACATTATTAAAAAGCAACAACATACATTGCCATAATACTGATCATGTACTGATATATTATTTTATTTCGTTTTTTTTAATTTTTAGGTTGTAGATCAGCTTTAATATTGCAGATAGATTGTAGCTTTCATCAATGTAATTGTCTGCATCACTTCCAATCCCATATTTTTTTGGGTGCAAATATATATATATATATACATACACAAACATACACATATAAATATATACATGTATACATACTTGATCTTTATTTCCTTTATTACCCTCCAACCCTCCCCCATTTGGAGCAAACTAGTGAACAACATGAAGTGATATTTGTTGGGGTGTTGAAAGGCATAATTACCAGCACACTATTCCTTGTACCAGAACACAGAACTAAATCAATGTGCTGCTAAAATCCCTATTCTCAGCTCTGCAACATCAGCGCAATGACAACATTATATGAACACATTTCCATCGTTTCCTTGGTTAAGGTTAACCTACATGTAAATGTTGGTGGGGTCACACACGTTGTCATTGGTTACAAAAGCCAGCCTGTCTGCTATACAGTATGTGACCATAAGACTCAGACTCAGCAGCCTTCCCTCCCCCGTCCCCCCTGAATGTTGAGTCTGGCACAGAGTACCTGACCTTTCACACACAAACCCACTGGTCTCAGAACAGCCCATACAGACAGGCTGAACCTACACCTCATCCTTTTCTGTGGAAGTACACCATGGTAAGAGGGTGTTACTGTGACTACTGTGGATTCATAGTTCCCTGTAATTCAATGTCTGTAACTGAATAGTTGATGAGTCACCTCACTCAGTGTATGGAGAGAAACACTGTTTTTATTTACATACATACCGATACACACACACACACATAAACTTAGAGTTTTACAGAACTACTGTATGCTCACGGGAACTCAACCCTAGTTCCTCTCGTCCTGGTTCTTCTTCAGCTTGAATCCATCCTACACGGAAGAGATCATCATTCCACAAGCCTCTTTTAAGTCCATCTGTTCCACCCTGTAGCTGAGACATTTTGATAATTAGGCAATATGGGAAGTGAGTGATGAGGAAATAGTCAAAGCAATAATACCACTGGTTAGACTATTTCCACAACCCATGTTGCCTAATTAACAAACTGGCTCAGCTTCAGTGTGGAGCAGATGGACTTACAGAGGCTTGTGGAATTACTTTCCAATCATGATCTTACCTTGTGATGGAGTGGGACTGCCTATTATATCTCCTTCTCTCTTGGGTAACTTCTCACTCCGTTGTGATCAGAGCATTATTTTTATTACATCAGCCAGCATGTGTGCCCATTCAGTTCATATTCCCTCCCCCCGTCTTTATCTCTCTTACACACACTCTCACATACACGCACACACACACACTCACGTGACTTCTGTGTCTCCCATTCAACTGACAAAACAGGCAGTGCGCAGGCTCCTCATCTCTATGACACTCTAATCCCCCGGGTTTGAAAGGAGCCTCTTTCGAAAATGATTTATCCATGTGCCCTGTCGCTCTGCCTCCCTGCGGCCCCAAGAGCACTAGAGCAAGCTGCAGTAGCAGCGGGGAGGGGGAGTCAATTACTGTACCCTCCCCCTCGCCTCCACCCCTAGAAAATATGACCTTGGCTCTGCCCCCACTGAACAGAAAATGTTGGCTGTAGTGTGAGAGAAAGAGAGAGAGAAAGAGAGAGAGAGAGAGAGAGAGAGAGAGAGGGCGAGAGAGCGAGAGAGAGAGAGAGGGCGAGAGAGAGAGAGAGAGAGAGAGAGAGAGAGAGAGAGCGAGAGAGAGAGAGAGGGCGAGAGAGCGAGAGAGAGAGAGAGAGAGAGGGCGAGAGAGCGAGAGAGGCAGCTGCCTGGTACACTACTACACACTAGTCATAAGAAGCTGTGTATTTATAATTGATTGTTGGAGGGCAGCTCTGACTACTCCAGATTGGTTTTAGGAGAATGTTGCAGTGACCTAAAGGGGTGATGATGAAACAGGTTGTTACTTTGTCCCCTGAGTAACCTATTCAAAGGAAATGCTACTTTGACCACTTTGTGTATCTGTAATGTCGATGACCTTACTGTAATACAACACACCCAAAACACACGAAAAGGCAGGATTGACTCGTTTGCTCAATCTTCTTCCTGTCCCATGTTCTCTCCAACAGCCTCGAGTCCTTGGAGAGTCATTAAACGTGTCCGCCCCATAGAGATTGATCCATTGTGTTTATCTCTATGTTCCTCCCTCTAGTATGGTGCCTATATAATGTTGTCACAATCATATTGTGCTGTTGATCTTTTTCAAATTGTTCATTTGACACAACATGATTTTGTCTGGGGTTCAATCTGAAACCGTATTACAGCGAGATTGACATTTAAAGGTGATTTCCAATTGAGCTGGCATCTGTTTACCTGGAACGTTGTCGGCAAGTCTTTGTTTGGAGTACATCATGCCACAAACCTTTTCTCACAGTGGGATTCAGTCAGCTAACATTTGCTTTCGTTTGCTCTGGTTTAACGATTGTCTCCTGATTCAGATGAATGTCGGGCTGTGGAAATTGGATCCAACACTGCATTATCTAGCTGGAGCATATGAACCAGTCTAATGAGGAAAAAAAGGATTATTACCTAATTGTTCTTCCATTGTCCCCGAACAGAAACAGCAGCTATTTCCTCAATCTCTTACAACTTGTTTTTTTGTGTTTTTTTTGTGTGCCAAAAACCAGATGGGTGCAGCCTACAGTGAACATGTGTTTCTGAAGAAATGGCCGTGAAGTGCACTTTTGGCAAAATACAAACGTTTATAAAAATCACACATCAGTGTAGCAAACTCTTGCTCTGTGAAACAAGTAATTAAACTAAGTCATTTTTTGTTTAACCATTCACAATAAATCTTCAGTAGAAATCAACATATGGTGCTACTAAAACGCTATTGAACATACGGCACATCGCCAGTAGACCAGTAGATGGTGCTAAAAACATCTGATTTCGTTTTTCTTCCTTCACCTCACATTGGAAGTAGCCCAGACAGTTATACAAGAGAAGGACAAAGTGATATGAAGACGGGATGAGAAAGTACATTCATCTACATTTTACATGACCATGCAATGCAATGGCAATTGTATTTCAACTACCCCATGTAATTCCAAGGAAAAGCGATAACATCATCCATACTGTATTTCACCCATTTCAATTCGTTTGGTATTGTATAGCTGTAGCCAATCCCCAGCCATAATCACGGTGACAAAGAGACCATTCGTCTTTTCCTTCCTTGTGCAACCCTTGGTAAAGTTTCCGTATGTTGTTGACTGTAAAAATAAGACATGGAAATAAGTGCAGTCAAGTTGGTTTCACACAGGCTACTCGCTAGAAGAAGGAAAACCAAAGAACACCAAACTTCATATTGGATGTACTGCACTGTACCACTAATTGCTAGAATAGGGGGTATACAACTTAATTCATGTGAATTGGCATTTAAATCCTATGAGGTAGGTCGTCTTAGGTAAAATGGGGTTAGTTTGGGACACCTGCAAATACATACAGTGCAGCGTGGTAAAATAAAAAACATAGAAAGGTCCTCAATTATCTTTGAAGAGACCTGATTAACTTGTTGCAGCTCTCAATCCGAAATGTTACGTCATTTCTCCTCCAAACACAGTCAAATATGCTTCTGTTAGTCCATCCCAATTACCGTGGGAACTTGATAAATGATAGTAATGCACACCTGAAAAGTAATTGTCATGGGTCAAATCAAATCTAGAGAAAGACAGTACAGTAAAAGTGAGGATTTTATAGCTCAATAAGCAACCAGGAAATATACCGCCCCCATTATACACCTATACCAGTGATCCCTCAACCTCAGATGGCAATGTAGCATGATGGGAGTCAACACCTAACGCAACTATTTTCAAAACATGATATAGTAGTTCTTGACCTACACATTTCCAAACCTGACCGAAACACCTAACAGGAAGCGCCTACCTGACTCTGTAAGCTTCTTCTCAGTCAGACAGAGTTGGATGCAGTTGATGGATGTTGGCTGCCGGTGTTTGAGTCCCACAGCGCGATGTGATGGTTCTCTGACAGAGTATGTGTGTGTGTGTGTGTGAGGTAGCCGTGCTGATACACTATGGTCTGGAGCGACCTTGTGCAGGTTGCTGATGTGTCTGTCTGTTAAAATAACAGTGGGATGGTGCTGTGTGTGTATAACTACTGTATCAGAATGTCACGTGACACTGGAGGGCTTCGCTGCACTTTGGGAGCCAATGTCCTGGGCTACAGAGGCTGGAGAGGGGTAGAGGAGTTGGGTGGCTGTGGAAGTGAGGTAGGGTGGAGTAGCAGGGTTATGCCCTCCCTAATGGTTGGAAGGCTGGGTGTGTAGCACAGCTTAGCCAACCATACAACGGCTTCAGACAGCGGCTTGTGATGTTTGACTTCAGAAGGAGGGGGGCTGCAGGGTAGCTTTTGTTATGCTGTCAAATTAATGGGCCTGGTTGGCCTGGAGCTTGATTAGATGGGAGTTGATTTGAGTGCAGAGAACGAGCACCCCTCCACCTTCTATCTCAACCCCCCTCCTCTACTCAATTAAGGCCAGATAATTATTCTCCTGAACATTTCCTAAAATGATTTTCACCCTGATTTGAGGCTTCTTCATTAAATCTTGAGCATGCTCGAGCATGCAGATGCATTTTACTGAGTATCTATCATCTGAACCTGCCACCAAGGAGAAAACATTTGTAACAATCTTTGAAAGAGGGTTAACACCCACACTACCAAACTTATCACATTTTTGGTGTTGGGAGTTACTGACCCCAAAATCAACATTGTAGAAAAAATGTAAAAAGAATCCTGCACACATCCGTTACCTCTGCACATTTGTTGTCAACATTCTTTGTCACATTTATATTTCACTAGTTTTTATTGCAGGGCGTATACTTTTACTTGTTCTCTGCTGATGTTATGAAAACATACTGTTTATTATTTTACTATTTTATTTTATTAGTTTTTAGCATGTGCTGTGAATTCCCCAAAACAAAAAAAGTGACAAATAAACTAACAACCACGTTTGTTCTCTGAGCCCTCCCCATTCATCCTACATACCTGGGTGGCAGGGTAGCCTAGTGGTTAGAGTGTTGGACTAGTAACCAGAAGGTTGCAAGTTCAAATCCCTGAGCTGATAAGGTACAAATCTGTCGTTCTGCCCCTGAACAGGCAGTTAACCTAGGCCATCATTGAAAATAAGAATTTGTTATTAACTGACTTGCCTTAACCTCCCGCAACCCGCAGGGCTTATACTTCTTGTCTGATAAAGTTCTAGAGTTACAAAATGCCTTTGTTACTATTTGCTCAGATTTACAATTTTCAATCCAGGCTGGTTTTGTCAGATTCATGTGCCCTATAGCCATGGGATGTGGATGTCAGGCAGTGTTTGGCTGTGAATCGTGAACCATCCTCAGTAACACAGTTCACTGGTCTCTCATTAAGTTAGCTCTTTCCTGTCTTTGGGAAGGGATCCAAGCTGCAAGGCATTGTTCAGACTGTTCTTTACTTCATTACCAGCACAGTGAGAGTGTTGAGTCTGCCAAGTAGGACAAAAAAACTCACACTCGACTGTGCAGACGAAGGAGCCCATGATTGGCCTGGAGGAATTTGCTCTCATCGCTCTCAACGTTTTTTTATTTATTTATTTATTTCACCTTTATTTAACCAGATGGCAAGTTGAGAACAAGTTCTCATTTACAATTGCGACCTGGCCAAGATAAAGCAAAGCAGTTCGACAGATACAACGACACAGAGTTACACATGGAGTAAAACAAACATACAGTCAATAATACAGTATAAACAAGTCTATATACGATGTGAGCAAATGAGGTGAGAAGGGAGGTAAAGGCAAAAAAAAGGCCATGGTGGCAAAGTAAATACAATATAGCAAGTAAAACACTGGAATGGTAGATTTGCAATGGAAGAATGTGCAAAGTAGAAATAAAAATAATGGGGTGCAAAGGAGCAAAATAAATAAATAAATAAAAATACAGTAGGGAAAGAGGTAGTTGTTTGGGCTAAATTATAGGTGGGCTATGTACAGGTGCAGTAATCTGTGAGCTGCTCTGACAGTTGGTGCTTAAAGCTAGTGAGGGAGATAAGTGTTTCCAGTTTCAGAGATTTTTGTAGTTCGTTCCAGTCATTGGCAGCAGAGAACTGGAAGGCGAGGCGGCCAAAGAAATCATTGGTTTTGGGGGTGACTAGAGAGATACCTGCTGGAGTGTGTGCTACAGGTGGGAGATGCTATGGTGACCAGCGAGCTGAGATAAGGGGGGACTTTACCTAGCAGGGTCTTGTAGATGACATGGAGCCAGTGGGTTTGCCGACGAGTATGAAGCGAGGGCCAGCCAACGAGAGCGTACAATGTCCCCCCCTTTGAAGAGGGGGATGACCGCAGCTGCTTTCCAATCTTTGGGAATCTCAGACGACACGAAAGAGAGGTTGAACAGGCTAGTAATAGGGGTGGCAACAATTTCGGCAGATAATTTTAGAAAGAAAGGGTCCAGATTGTCTAGCCCGGCTGATTTGTAGGGGTCCAGATTTTGCAGCTCTTTCAGAACATCAGCTGAACGGATATGGGAGAAGGAGAAATGGGGAAGGCTTGGGCGAGTTGCTGTGGGGGGTGCAGTGCTGTTGACCGGGGTAGGAGTAGCCAGGTGGAAAGCATGGCCAGCCGTAGAAAAATGCTTATTGAAATTCTCAATTATGGTGGATTTATCAGTGGTGACAGTGTTTCCTATCTTCAGTGCAGTGGGCAGCTGGGAGGAGGTGTTCTTATTCTCCATGGACTTTACAGTGTCCCAGAACCTTTTTGAGTTAGTGTTGCAGGAAGCAAACTTCTGCTTGAAAAAGCTAGCCTTGGCTTTTCTAACTGCCTGTGTATAATGGTTTCTAGCTTCCCTGAACAGCTGCATATCACGGGGGCTGTTCGATGCTAATGCAGAACGCCATAGGATGTTTTTGTGTTGGTTAAGGGCAGTCAGGTCTGGGGAGAACCAAGGGCTATATCTGTTCCTGGTTCTAAATTTCTTGAATGGGGCATGTTTATTTAAGATGGTTAGGAAGGCATTTAAAAAAAAATCCAGGCATCCTCTACTGACAGGATGAGATCAATATCCTTCCAGGATACCCCGGCCAGGTCGATTAGAAAGGCCTGCTCGCTGAAGTGTTTCAGGGAGCGTTTTACAGTGATGAGTGGAGGTCGTTTGACCGCTGACCCATTATGGATGCAGGCAATGAGGCAGTGATCGCTGAGATCTTGGTTGAAGACAGCAGAGGTGTATTTAGAGGGCAAGTTGGTTAGGATGATATCTATGAGGGTGCCCGTGTTTAAGGCTTTGGGGAGGTACCTGGTAGGTTCATTGATAATTTGTGTGAGATTGAGGGCATCAAGTTTAGATTGTAGGATGGCTGGGGTGTTAAGCATGTTCCAGTTTAGGTCGCCTAGCAGCACGAGCTCTGAAGATAGATGGGGGGCAATCAGTTCACATATGGTGTCCAGAGCACAGCTGGGGGCAGAGGGTGGTCTATAGCAGGCGGCAACGGTGAGAGACTTGTTTTTAGAGAGGTGGATTTTTAAAAGTAGAAGTTCAAATTGTTTGGGTACAGACCTGGATAGTAGGACAGAACTCTGCAGGCTATCTTTGCAGTAGATCGCAACACCGCTCCCTTTGGCAGTTCTATCTTGTCTGAAAATGTTGTAGTTTGGAATTAAAATTTCTGAATTTTTGGTGGTCTTCCTAAGCCAGGATTCAGACACAGCTAGAACATCTGGGTTGGCAGAGTGTGCTAAAGCAGTGAATAGAACAAACTTATGGAGGAGGCTTCTAATGTTAACATGCATGAAACCAAGGCTATTACGGTTACAGAAGTCGTCAAAAGAGAGCGCCTGGGGAATAGGAGTGGAGCTAAGCACTGCAGGGCCTGGATTCACCTCTACATCGCCAGAGGAACATAGGAGGAGTAGAATAAGGGTGCGGCTAAAAGCAATAAGAATTGGTCGTCTAGAACGTCTGGAACAGAGAGTAAAAGGAGGTTTCTGGGGGCTATAAAATAGCATCAAGGTATAATGTACAGACAAAGGTATGGTAGGATGTGAATACTAGGTAAACCTAGGTATTGAGTGATGAAGAGAGAGATATTGTCTCTAGAAACATCATTGAAACCAGGAGATGTCATTGCATGTGTGGGTGGTGGAACTAATAGGTTGGATAAGGTATAGTGAACAGGACTAGAGGCTCTACAGTGAAATAAGCCAATAAACACTAACCAGAACAGCAATGGACAAGGCATATTGACATTAAGGAGAGGCATGCTTAGTCGAGTGATCAAAAGGGTCCGGTGAGTGGAGAGGTTGGTTGGGGGTCACGGCGATTTAGACAGCTAGCCAGGCCATCGGTAGCAAGCTAGCATAGGATGGAGGTCTGTTATTAGCCACCTCTTGCGTTCGGTCAGTAGATTAGTGGGGTTCCGTGTGGTAGAGGGGATTAATCCAAACAACAAAAATAAAAACAATAGATATAGTTATAGAGGCCCAAGAAGAAAACATAATAATAATAATAATAAAAATAAATAAATAAATTGTCCGATTGTCTATTCAGATAGTAGCCGATAAGACAGCTAACGGTTAGCAGGCCGCAGATGGGCGTTCAGGTAACGTCGCGACGGAGGAGCCAGCCGGATAACTCCTTCGGGTAGATAACGTCGGCAGTCCAGTTGTGAAGTCCCGGTGGGGCTCCGCGTAGGCAGTAAAACGGGTCCGGATAGGTGACTGCAGCCCAGGAGTGATTGATGGAACTCAGGAGTGATTGACGGAGCTGGCTAGCTCCGGAATAATTGATGTTTGCTCCGGAATCGACGAAAGCCGATAGTAACACGGATAGCAGCTAGCTAGCTGTGAGATCCAGGTATGAATGTCCTGAGTTAGCGGTTGAAATCCAGGGACATGGAGAGAAAAATTGGTCCGGTATGTTCCGTTCCGAGCCGCGCTGCGCTGCGCCGTACAAAACTGGCGAAAGATTTTCGAGCTAAAGGATAGCTGATGACCACAAACCGTGGTTAGCTGAATACTAACGATTTGCCAGTAAAGAAGCTAACTAGCTTCTGAACTAGCTTCTGGATTAGCTTCTGGCTAGTTTCTGGCTAGCTTCTTGGAGGATTACAGATTTGAGGTAAATAATACTTTTTTTATAAATATAAATTGGTGAGAGTGTTTTGAAGATGAGTTGATGGAAAATTTAAAAAATGTATGTGAAAAAAGTTGTAAATATATATATATATACGGGACACGACAAGACGAGGACAAAAGACGTCTGAACTGCTATGCCATCTTGGAGAGAACATGTTCACTGGAACGCTTCAGCTTTACAGATTGAATAGAGCCCTAGATTAAAGTGTTTGAGAGAAAACAACTACTATTTGAACCCAGGCCTGGTGGGCACTCGCGAGCTGGACACAAGTCCAGCCACAGAACACAAGTCCAGCCACAGGGCACCATGGTGGTTTCACTTCAGGCCAAGCTGGTCAAGCAGGTCACTCTCATGACCTGAGTTGGTGCTGGCTGTGTGTGTGTGGAAACACAATTGATCGTTTTCTTCCCCTTCTCTCTTTCTGCCGGGTCTTGTGGCTCCATTTTGCACAATACATATTCGTGCGTTTTGCCTGACATGCATTAATAGGACGTTGGACATGAAGGGTCTGAGTTTGGAGAAAGCCAAAAACAAAGGTTACAGAGTAAGACGACCACCTGGGTATTATGTTAGATGTTGCTCTTTCTACACTCGTATTAGGTACAGGAACAAAAGACATGATCATTTGAGACTAAGGATAGCTTCTTCCTCGATTTTATGTGTGCATCGTGACCCAGCATCCTTCAGTACCCGGTTCATGCTAGCCGGTGCCATCAGGATGTTTTCCTGTCTCTAAATTATTTCACAGAGTACTAACATAGAGTACACTATGCATACACTTATGTCAATGTCAATTCTCTGTAACATTTAAATATGAGAACATGGGCACATTTCAATTCAAAATGAGGTTTTGAACCCCATGTGTTTAAATGTAGCAGTGATGATGTCTCATGGTCAGAAATACATTATAGGAAATCAACGCTAAAAAGTAAGTGTGCAATAAAATATGAAACATTATCTTAATTTCATTACAAATGGTTTATTTTACAATGGACTTTAAACATTATTAGTTTCATTCTTCTACAGTGTTCCTAAATTAGATACCAGAACAAGCGCTGGGTATAGAAATTGACATGTACAGTACAGAAAGATAGGGGTGCATAGCAGTAGAGAAATCTGGATATTGTGTTTTACAGTACATTGAGATTCTGTATTGCCCAACATTCTCACATTGAAGCGTAAAATGACAATGGAATGAATCGGAAACAAAGGAGTTCGACATTTTGTTTTTTGTTTTTCTTAATCATAACTGCATAAGCCCAAACCTTAGTGTACACAATCCACTGCTTTTGTCATGTAAGATTGTACCTTTCTTGGACCAGTCTCAAACCCATACTTAACACATGCCCACACACACACTTGCTAACAGTGGTAACACACACACACTTGCTTACAGTGGTACAATTTACCAGATATACAGTAAACCATAGAGAAGGCAAGCACAATACAAGATTAAGCAGGGACAAGTCCAGATGCCACCTATAGACAAAATATTTGTACGTTGTCCATTTTAGAACATCGTCAGCCTCAAGCCTCACACCTCATCTGTCTGAGGTAGAGCTGAGGGTGTAGACTTTCACAAGCGGGTCACATGATATACAGTTTTCTTTGGGTTTATAATATTGATATGAATTGTAGCACCGTCATGGTGAGCGGCATCAATCCTCTGTCTGACAGTTGTTGTATGCAGATGTGTAATTGTTTGAGACACACGTGGGGAACGTTTGCTATAGGTGGGACATTTTGCTTTTATGCCTAGGCTCAAAAGGAGGAAAGAGACATAAATTAATGTGTTGCTTTGCCTAAAATAGTCAGAATTAAGACCGAATGGAGGAAAGAAAACCAAGAACTCATTGAGAACTACACTTTTGTATTTTGGGAGGGCCACACCCTGTGAAACCCTACAGTTGTTCATCAGAAATCAAATAAACTCCCGTCTATTTCTCTAGTCCTAAACACTGAAACTAAGTCAATTAAATCACAAAAAAAGTGACACACACATACAGAACCAAACCAAAGAAAAAGTGCATTCCATGGGGAGAAGGTAATGTGTGAAGAACACAACTTGCCCTTCAAATGTCCCGCCATATAAAACCTCCAGTGGCTTCTCAGCGGTGACATAAAAAGTACATCTACAATCTCACAGTAATGTTCCACGTAAACATTCAACCCTTAAACATCAAAAGGCAAAACCAAACCTGAGAAAATAATCTCAACAAAACAATGACCCATGCCCATCTTCATACACGTTTTGACCTTAAAATGTAGCATTTAAAACAATACTTACAGGACGTTAAAAAAGAAACCTTTACACTGACAGTGTAGCGTCTGTTCAGGTTGAAGTTGTAACATGAAACAGCAATGTGGCCCCGCCAGCAGTGTTTCCTTAGCCTGGTCCCAGATCTGTTTGTGCTGGCTTGCAAACTCCTATGGACGCTGTTGGCGAAACAGTACAAGCAGATCTGGGACCAGGCTAGTGTTTCCTATTATGTCATGGGAAAAGAATTACAACGGTGAAAGATGATGGAACCATTGGCTCTGTAGGCTTTGGCATCATCCTTTGGACGGTCTGTGTCTTGTACTTGTACGTACTTGCATTTGAGCGCATTTTACAGACCCACTTACTTCAAAGGAGAAATGCAGTACACATAGTAACATAAGGGAACTAATTATGACGGTCGCTGATGAAACCCTGACTTCATATAGCTTAGAAAACGATGATCCAGTTGCTGCTAATACACACGTTTGTTCTTGCAGAGTTTTGAGACTTAGCTTCAGGCCACACCGTTGCTTGATCGCAGCTTGCCCTGACATCATTATAAGGGTGCAGGGGTAAAACAAATGTTGTAGATTGTAAGCTTTGTCAATAGCCGTCATGCGATTCGTATCCATGCAGACTGTTCCAATATCTTTATCCTTGGATACTGTCATATTCGGAAAGCCAGTATCGAAGATGTTCAGATGATCGAAATGATGACTATATCAATATAACGACTCAGAGAGGAGAGTAGTGGGTTATGTCCAGGTTTAGGTCAGAGGTCATGTCCAGATCCCTAGCTGACCAATCAGAGGCTCTCCAGAGAGCCTGCAAACACAGTGTCCAATAGTGCATCTGGCCCTTTTGTATCACTTTCTGAAGATTGTGGAGTTTGTGACTGAGGCCTTGTCTTGTTGGTCTCTCGCTCTCTCTCTCTCTCTGGACCCCAAGGCGGTAGTGGAGCTCTTCACTGTAGCGTTCACATGATGCGCGTTGTGGACATACCTTCCTCATCATGTGGGCAGTCTTTCAGCTTCCTCTGAAAAATACAAAAGTCATAATTTGTATTTCTTTATTTCACCTTTATTTAACCAGGTAGGTCAGTTGAGAACAAGTTCTCATTTACAACTGTGACCTGGCCAAGATAAAGCAAAGCAGTGCGACATCAACAACAACACAGAGTTACACATAAACAAACTCAAAAATCAATAACTCATAAGAAAATAAAAATAGAAAAATCTATGTACAGTGTGTGCAAATGTAGAAGAGTAGGGAGGTAGGCAATAAATAGGCCCTAGAGGCAAAAATAATTACAATGTATCATTAATACTGGAGTGATAGATGTGCAGATGATGATGTGCAAGTAGAGATACTGGGGTGCAAAAGAGCAAGAGGGTAAGTAATAATATGGGGATGAGGGGGTGTGCTATTTACAGATTGGCTGTGTACAGGTACAGTGATCGGTAAGCTGCTCTGACAGCTGATGCTTAAAGTTAGAGAGGGAGATAAAAGACTCCACCGTCAGAGATTTTTGCAATTTGTTCCAGTCATTGGCAGTAGAGAACCGGAAGGAAAGGCGGCCAAAGGAAGTGTTGGCTTTGGGGATGACCAGTGCAATATACCTGCTGGAGCGCATGGGTGGGTGTTGCTATGGTGATCAGTGACCAGTGAGCTGAGATAAGGTGGGGCTTTACCTAGCAAAGACTTAAAGATGACCTGGAGCCAGTGGGTTTGGTGACGGATATGTAGTGAGGGCCAGCCAACGAGAGCATACAGGTCGTAGTGGTGGTTAGTATATGGGGCTTTGGTGATAAAACGGATGGCACTGTGATAGACTACAGCCAGTTTGCTGAGTAGAGTGTTGGGGGCTATTTTGTAAATTACATCGCCGAAGTCAAGGATAGGTAGGATAGTCAGTTTTATGAGGGTATGTTTGGCGGCTTGAGTGAAGGAGGCTTTGTTGCGAAATGGGAAGCCGATTTGAGATTTAATTTTGGATTGGAGATGCTTAATGTGAGTCTGGAAGGAACGTTTACAGTCTAACCAGACACCTAGGTATTTGTAGATGTCCACATATTCTAGGTCAGAACCGTCCAGGTTGATGACCATGCACTTAGTTTTACTGTCATTTAAAAGCAGTTGGAGGCCACGGAAGGAGAGTTGTATGGCATGATGCTCATCTGGAGGGTTGTTAACACAGTGTCCAAAGAAGGGCCAGAAGTATTCAGAGAATCACCAGCAGCAAGAACAACATCATTGATATATATTCAGAGAAAAGAGTCGGCTCAAGAATTGAACCCTGTGGCACCACCATAGAGACTGCCAGAGGTCCGGACAACAGGCCCTCCAATTTGACATACTGAACTCCATCTGAGAAGTAGTTGGTGAAACAGGCGAGGCAGTCATTTGAGAAGCCAAGGCTATTGAGTCTGCCGATAAGAATGCGGTGATTGGCAGAATCGAAAGCCTTGGCCAGGTCGATGAAGACGGCTGCACAGTACTGACTTTTATCGATGGCGGTTATGATATTGTTTAGAACCTTGAGCGTGGCTAAGATGCACCCATGACCAGCTCGGAGACCAGATTGCATAGTGGAGAAGGTACGGTGGAGAAGGTATGGCTTTCGAAGATTTTAGAAAGGCAGGGCAGGATGGATATAGGTCTATAACAGTTTAGAGTGTCTCCCCCTTTGAAGAGCTGGATAACCGCGGCAGCTTTCCAATCTTTGGGGATCTCAGAAGGTATAAAAGAGAGGTTGAATAGGGTAGTAATAGGGGTTGCAACAATTTTGGCAGATCATTTTAGAAAGAGAGGGTCCAGATTGTCTAGCTGGGTGGCTAAGATGCACCCATGACCAGCTCGGAGACCAGATTGCATAGTGGAGAAGGTACGGTGGAGAAGGTATGGCTTTCGAAGATTTTAGAAAGGCAGGGCAGGATGGATATAGGTCTACAACAGTTTAGAGTGTCTCCCCCTTTGAAGAGCTGGATAACCGCGGCAGCTTTCCAATCTTTGGGGATCTCAGAAGGTATAAAAGAGAGGTTGAATAGGGTAGTAATAGGGGTTGCAACAATTTTGGCAGATCATTTTAGAAAGAGAGGGTCCAGATTGTCTAGCTGTCTAGCCCAGCTGATTTGTAGGGATCCAGATTTGAATCCCCATCATGTCAGTTGAGGAGCTATCATGTTGAACTCATTTGAACTTCACTATAATTGCAAGTCCATTTCCATTCACAGAGGGTTTATTTACTGTACACACCTGATGGTGAAAGAGAATCGTCATCCCCCGCAGTGGAGAACTGTAGATCTGACCCCAGAGCAGCTATGGAGCTCCTGGGCCGGATGCAGCGGTCACCTGAGAGACTCCTCCGCAGTAAGGCCTGGAACATGGGCTTAGAGATGAGTTAACCATGATACTAGCCATCTCAATGACATGAATAGGTGAGCTTACCTTATTGCTTTGAGAACTACCATACTACTACAAAGGAGAGTGTGTTGTTTTTATCTATTTATTTGACCTTTATTTAACTAGGCAAGTCAGTTAAGATTCTTACCTCGTCAGCTCAGGGATTCAAGCTAGCAACCTTTCAGTTACTGGCCCAACGCTCTAACCACTAGGCTACCTGATGCCCCAACAGAGTGTGTTGGTTTAGGGCTAGTACAAAGTTACAGCGGCGAGCTTACCTTGTTGGTTTGTAGGCTTATACACAGTTAGTGATGTGACTGTTTCTGGGTCTGGTAGTACACTACGATGGAGGAGATCTTACCTTGCGTGTTAGGGGGCTGCTAGGAGCCGAGGCACTGCTGTAGAGACTCAGGCTGGAGTTGGACCTGCTGACCGTCAGGGTTTTAGATGAGCCTCCTCTCCGAGAGTTGTCGAACAAGTACTTCTCCTTTATCTTTAGGTTCGTCCGACCTTTCACTGTGACATAAGTAACAGATGTCAATGGTCATTATGAATCTGGCTTCATTTTTGGAGGATGTAGTGGATGCAATGCTAGTGGAAATTGATTGTATTAAAAGCATGGGGAAAGAGCTCTACAGAGTTTTTCTTAGGTCCCCACGGCCTCTGTCCCCATGCTTTCTGGACGTTGCTAAATAACCAGCTAACAAACTTCAAAACGGTTTGGATGAAATGCCAACATCCAAGATAAGTTAAAACCTTATTTTTGAGAATTATATGGTCCTACTGCACTTTAAGTCTCCACTAACCTCTACAAGGGTCGTTTTTGACCAGGAATTCATCAAGTGCTGTCCAGCCTCCTCCCACCCGTACCATCAGGGTACTGCGCAGGATACGCACCATCCGCAACTGTTGGGAATCCCCAAACTACAGCAGAGACCAACAAAAAACATAACTGGTTTGAATAGTCTGGCATTCATCAAGGCATTAACAACCCTATAACCAACATTTTCACTGGGTTCAGTTAAACACATGTTCCTTGTTCCAATGACCTACATACAATCAATAGGTCAAAGGTTAAAGGTCCCTCACCCTGTAGCGGTTGGCACTGATCTGCTCCACCTGGAACCTCTTGGGACAGTTGCACTGAGACACCTGTCGACCCACCTGAGGGAGATACGGGAGTCAGTCAGTCAGACAACTTTCATCAAACCCAACTGTGGTTAGGTGTGATACGTTGAACTGTATTCTGTTACACCATTGAAGATCATGGGCATGAAAACAACTCTGAGAGACATTTCACCTCCTCGTTGATCTGATCTGCATCTAGCGTCCTCCTGTAGGGATCCCGGCTGGGATGGAGGGCACTCACAAACTCATAGTAGTCAATGAAGCCGTCCCCATTCATGTCAAAGATATTGGCCACTGCATTCATCTCCAGGGAGTTGGTGGGGAATTCTAAAAAGGTCATATGTGGATTTGTTCATGTGGATTTGTTTAAGTTTTAGACTTTCAATCAGTGATAGAAGTTGAAATTTCAATAACATTTTAATAACAGACTGATCAAAGTTTTATGCTGATTTAGTAAGGCCATCGTTCTCTCCAGGACAGTAGTGCCAATTGGCAGTTTTATACATGAATCAAATCAATAATGAATGGGCGTTGAGTAAATGAACGTAGGGCTTGAGGGACAGATGCTGAGAGGCTGGGAGTGGGGATGGGGGCAGGGCTTACTGGATGCCAGGACGTTGTCGATTAACTCCTTCTTGCTGATTCGTCCGTCCTGGTCCCTGTCGATGTTTCGGAACACATCTAGGATCCGAGACTTGAGGTGGCTGATCCACTGCATATAGCGCTTTCGCCAGACGTTGAAGTCGAAATTCGCAAATTCCTCCATCTGTTTGTTGAGAATCAATAATATTAGCGACAAATGACATTAACACTGTACAACGAGTAATTTATGTCCGGTTTTGAAGCTATTGAAAGGGAAACTAACGAACTAGAGCTAACACATCGGTGGCAGTATGTTGTGCCAGTCACCTCTTGGAGTCCCTGCTCGTGCTGCTCTAGGCGGCCCTGTCTGGCCAGAGCCAGGAGCCAGAGTTTCTGCCAGTGGCTGACCAGCTGACACAGCTGAGGGGTCTGAGGGTCCAGGTTCTCCAGGGGGAGAGGGATTACTGTAGGCTGGAGTTTCAGAGTGCTCCTCCTCTCTGGAGCAAACACAGAAGATGGATACCTCAATTAGCTTAGTAGATACAAACTTCAAGGAACATTTTACATTAACATACATATATATATTTTTATCTCAATATAAAATCATTTCTGGGTAAAAAAAATATACAAAAATAGCAAAGAACAATTTCTCAAGCAACAATTTATCAAGGACTGTCTGGGAGTGGTCTGATTGGGGGGAGGGGGACTGAAAACAAGCAGTTATTGACCGAGAGGTTTGGAACTCTCTTTAGTCTTTTCAGTAATTTACTGCCTGGTGCTGTCAATAGGCAGGCCAAAACTCTTACACGAGAAGGGCATTATCATAATTTTCACAATTTCACAGTGTTATTCCAACTTCATAGCGTGGAAATATATATAAAACACAGGACAATTACGTGTTTGACTGCATTGGGCCTTTAATGTAAAATTAGTCCATATTTCACATAATCCCTCAGAAAAACGTGCACGTCAACATTTTAATATGGCTCAGATTAGAGCTGTAAGTAAAACAGTTATTCAATAAAATACAAAGTCCCGAAGCCAAGTGGTTGCTAACCCTAACCTTTCACTTACTTGTCAGTGCCTTGCGGCACGGTGAAGCCTGCTGTTTGGGGATCAGCTTCTCTTTGCAGGATTTTGTGGCATGTTCAACCTCTGGTAGTTTTCGGTTCAGCTCCTCCATGAATACCTGGAGGTAGGAATGGTGAGTTATTAACAGTCTTAACAAAAAAAAAATTTAGTCTGTAAAAAAAATTAAGTAGTATTTTGTGAACTAATACTCGCACTTGACTTTTTCCCCCCTTAATAGCTCTGACTTCGCTGATAGCTACTTTATTGTGGTAAATATATGTGGTTGTCCCACCTAGCTCTTAAGATGAATGCACAAACTAACTGTATGTCGCCCTGGATAAGAGTGTCTGCTAAATGACAAAAATGTCAAATGTACATTTATTTGGTAATTGTATACTGTGTGAATTGGAACTGTTTAGCTGTGTTTGTTAGTTCTGTGCTCTGCATGGTTTGTTAAGACTGTGTGTTAATATGGTTTGAGACTGTGTGTTTATGCACAATACCATGTGTTGGGCGATGAGTTCCTGGTTGTGTTCTATGCTCTCAGCCGGTGGCTCCTGGTCTCTGAGGTTGAGGGCCTCCTCGGCAGATGAGATCCAGTCCAGTAGGCGCTGTAGCTTCTCCCGCTCAGCCTCCAGAGCAGACAGGCTGGCCTGGATCCTCTGGCCCTGCTGCTGGGCCCAAGTCTGCACCTGAATCAGAGAGAGAGAGAGAGAGGGGGGGGGGGGGGAACACCAGCAAAAAGTCTCACCTGGATTCTGTGTTGTCTACAGGGAATCAGCGAGACCACCTAACAGAAAATGACTAACTGCAGACTGACTGCAGATTGACTGACAGGCTGCCAAAGCAGCAACAAAAACATAATTTTTCTTCAAAATGGATCAAACATTCATGTTTTTTTTGGGGGGGGGGGGGGGGGGGGGGGGGGGTAAATGTAAATATAACCTAGTGTAGCAGGCGTAGAAAGATGCCTGAGCAGAGTTCCCACTTCAGTCTTTAGGGGAAGCAGAATGTTTGGCTGTAAAATACTGTATCCCTGAAAACCGGATGTTAGTGTTTTCTGGCGACTCCGCAAAGGCTAATTTAAATACCTCCGAGAAATAAGGCTACAACGCTCAAGTCATAGTTATTATATTTTTGTCCTACGTAAAGTCCCAAGTAGGTAAGAATGGACGCACCTCTTCGTAGCGGGTCTTGGTGACACTGATCCAGGACTTGAGTGTGATGATGGAATCTGGGTGACAGGAGGACAGGATTTCCTCATTCAGACACCGGATGCTCTCTAGCTCCATCTCCTGGGAGCGCAGGGAAGTGATTGACTCCTAGACACAGGGCATAAACACAGAGCTCATTACACCCCCTGTCTACTGGGTAATGCCATCAAAATATACTATGAGTAAATACAAAATGCTTGGTATCTTGAAAGCTTGAAAGCTTGGTATCTTGAAAGTCAGTAAAACTGTAAAGGTAAACACAAAACTGAAACCACCTTCCTCCAGCCATCTTAGTCCATCACCATCTTTCAGTCTAGCCCTACTGCTTCAGCATGGCTTACCCTTAACCCCACTATCCTCACACACTCTTCTCAAGCACCCGCTATTTTCCACATACTCACACACACACACACACACAACACCTGCTCGCTCAGTCATGCACCGACACATCACACCTTTTCCCTTCCTTGAGCCCAGACCCTACTCTTTATTCCATGTTTTTGTCCCTTTCTTTAGTTTGGCATTGTTTTGTTTTGATTTCAGTTTCTAGTTTTTCATGTCTACAATTTTAAAGCAACTTTGGGTTCTTGAAAAATGCTTTGACATTTCCATGACCTATTATTATTTTTATTATTACTATAATTATTCATATAAAAAGCTAGATAAAGTATCAGGCTTTTATAACTTGTATCTTGCAATCTCTACAAGCCCTGATGTTAATTGTTATTATGCTATGTATACACCTTAATAATGGAGGCTACAGTCATATTAGGCCTACATGTCTACCTACCTCATGCTGTTTGCGGAAGGCCAGCAGAGCTTCCTCCTCCTCAGGGATGACCCCGTACCTCAGCACCCTCTCTGCCTCCGCCAGATGCTCCAGGAAGGAGTGGACCAACCTGTCAAACTTCTCAGCCTGACAGAGACACACATATGAAAGGACAATTGAGACAAACCATCCTTCAGAGAAAGACATAAAGCCTCAAGCACGTTTATAACAAGTCATAAATCATTATACCTGCAAAGCTTTAAGTAAAGTGTTTAGGAAGGATAAGCTTTATTGTCCAAGAGGTGGGAAATTGTCTCGGACGATTTTTGGGGGCTCATCCGAGATGTGAACTTTGATATACCCTGTCCACACGAGACAATTACATAACAAGATAAGTCAGTGTTATCATAAAATGTGAATAAGACAGTATGGTGAGTTACCTGTTGAAGGGCTGCCTCCAGCCTGGCCTGCTTGGATACGGACAGTTTACACACGTCCTCCCAGCGTGCCTCCAATTCGTCCATCTGTTCCTGCAACCAATGGGCATCAGCAGTGCTGCTCCTGGTCAGGTCCCTCACCGAGCGCTTCAGGGTCCTAATGCACCCGGCTCGCTTCCCCAACTCCTTCTGGAACACCTGAGAAACAAGAGAGTCCAAGAGAGTGTCAGCTGTCCGCTGTCTGCTGTCACACAGTTTACAGGTGAAGCCTCAAAGAAAGGCATTTTTATGGTGTCCATAGGAAAGCCTCAATATCTTATCGGATCACATACACAGAATCTATAAAAAATGACCTTGTGCTTGTCGATCAGATTGTTGACCATGTCTTTTTCCCCACCGACAGGTACGTCTTCAGCCAGCTGTGGCTCTGCTCTGTATAACCAGTCATTCAAGGCTTGAAGGGCGTCTGTGAATCTGCCTGAAAACAGCAGTGCTTCCTCCAGTTTGTGTTGCCTGAGGAAAATGTAATTGGATTATATACTCTGTCAAAGTTGTCATGTTGCCCAAACTGATTCCGATCACAATCCACTCTCTATCCCTACCCTTGGCTTTGATGTTTGCAGATCCCTTCAATGTTTGCAAATCTGTAATGTGGAAGCAAAAAACTATTTGGATTGAACCTATCCTATCACTTCAGGTCTACAGATATCAAAGGCCTAGGGTTAGAGGTAGGGAGCGAATTGGGACCAGTGTTTGAAATCATTTTAGATGTGTGGAAATGCTATTTCCCTCATCAGTGCATTGTGTCCCTCACCTTTCCATGGATTTGCCACTGATGGTATCCCATGAGTCCCGGAGCTCAGAGAGCAGGTTCTCCAGGTGCTGTCTGTCCTGGGCGCTCTGAGACCTCTCATGAAGGCCCCGCCCACTCTTTAGAGTGGCCTCGTACATGGGTCGCTTCGAGCGCAGAAGCTTCTGGAAGTCCTAGGAGCACACATACAGAAAAATACAGGAATGAAAGGGATAGTTCAGTGAAATATGTAATTTAAAAAGTAAAAACTATGGATATAAATTATACATTCCAAGCTAGAAAAATATTCACAAGAGCTATAATTATTTCTATAATTTCTTTAGGCCTACCTTCTGTTCGGTGAGCTGCAGTTTAATTTCCTCGTGGTCCACAGCAATCTCTTTATGTGTGTCCAGCGTCTGCTCCACCTCAGTCATCCAGTCCACTAGGAGGCGCCAAGATTCACTGAACTGAAATATTAGAGGTTTACACCCGCTTGTTATCATGAGAGCCCATCTAAATTGGACTATTGAAACTGAGGCATTAGCTGTTTGGAGGGTTATTATGAGTTACTAGATAGAGGATGTTGGAAAAAAATGACTATGTGGGGTGGAAAATACAGAATAGTTAATAATGACAAAAAAAAACTATATTTCAGAGAATATCTGATGGTTCTGTATCTCTACCTGTTTTGCATTCTTCTTGACGTCCTCTAGTGTTCGGCCCCTCTCTGTGGCTCGCTGGTGAAGTTTCCTGTAGCGGTCGTGTACGGTCATGATCAGGTTGTGAACCACGTCACAGTCCTCCTTCCTGCTCAACTCGGTCAGCCTGGAGCCTGCACTCTCCACCACTGTCTTCTTCTCACCGTAGCAGTTCACCTCACTCACCAGAGTCTGAGGGGGTGGTGGTGGGGGTGGGGGTACACTATGATTTATCATATACACGCAGACATACACGCAGACATAATTCGCACATGCACACCCATATGCACAAACATACACTTTACTCTCACACACATAGACACACAAATGCATGCTAATATGCACAAATACAAACTCACGTGCAGGCACAGACACACACACACAAACCCACCCGGTGGTCTTGAAGCTGGCCACAGACTGTGTCCAGGACAAAGCTGGGGACAGGCAGGACTCCTATGGCCTCCTCACACTTGGCCATCCTGGTCAGCAGCTCCTGGACATTACAGTGGAACTCCTTCGCCAGGCTCAACCCTTCGGTTAGCTTAGCCTACGAACAGAACAGATACCACACTTTTACTCAGGTCGTTCACAAACATACTGTAGTTAATCATCCTGTTCTTAGGCCCCTAGTCGGTGTCACTTAGCCTGGTCCCAGATCTGGGTTGGAAGTAAACTGACTGAAAAAGGGAGGGACTACCTGAACTTATCCAGTAAGAAAGGCTCCTTTTCATTTTCTGTAGCTAAAACATTGCTGCCTGTATGTGATGCCTGTATGTGATGTTAACAATGGCCAGAGGAGTTGGCTAAAGCACGTAGATCCGGGAGCAAGAGAAGTCTCACTCTCACCTTGCGGTCCTGTACTTTCCCGTAGACGGTAGTCCACTTCTGCTCCAGGATACAGAGGCTGTGTTCTGTGCTGGAGCCCCGTGTCACGTTGCTGCTCTCCAACATCCTGCGGATGGCGTTCCTCACATCTGTGTAGGCATGGAGTTTGGAGTCCATCTCATTACACAGTTCCTGGGGGGGGGTACAGAGAGGGAAAGGGAAAGGGGGATACCTAGTCAGTGGTACAACTGAAGGCCTTCAACTGTAATGTGTCTTCCGCATTTAACCCAACCCCTGAGAGGGGCGTTGCAAAGAGACACTAAAAGAGACTCTAACACATGTTAGAGTTTGGCGTAGGCCTTGTGGTTGACGCAGCGGACTTTGGACCACATCCCCTTGCAATGGGGGATTGAACTCTGCTCAGCATCCACTAGGTCCACTCATATACAGTACGTCTCCAACTTTCCTTTCAAACTGATATATATATATATATATATATATATATTTTTTTTTAAATGTACAAAATATGATTCTTTATGTATGCAGTCAAACGGTCATCTACTCACTAGTTTACCGTCCACCATAACTGTGTAACACAGGAGAGAAATAGCCTATTGACTAATTGTCATCTTTTTGCAAATCGGTTGATATGAGGCTGCAATAAATGTGACACCGTTCTACTCTATTGATAACAATATTGAATATGCTCTCGGAGCCATCGCCATCAAGACCTTCCGTCTCCCCAGAGTCTGTGCAGCAGGGAGGAGCTCTACAGCACAGTGGCATTGTGACATTGAACAAAGAGGATGAGGGTATTTTGGGACAGGCACTGAGCATTAGCACCCGGTCCTCTCTCAGGACCCTCTGGGGAGTGCCAGTGTTGTAGTACTAAAGTCCAGTTTAGCGACTTGACTACAACACTAGGCCCAGCACACTGACACTGTGCTGTCAGCTCAAGAGGAAGATCATATTTTGGTACAGGCACTGGGCTCTAGCACCCTCTCCTGTCCCAAGGACCCTTGGGGAAGTGCAAACCACACTGACACTCTGTACTGTCAGCTCCGTAACACCCTGAGAGTGGTGTGAGACTGGTGGAGTGGTCTTGATGCACTCCAGAAGGCATCTGTCACTGAGACTAGTCCCAGGGAGAATAGTAAGAGAGAACACTATGTCAAACTGCCTAAGCTCATTAGAACCTAGGGGGATTGACAGCCATCCTCAGCCCTAATAAGGCTCCTAGCTTCCTGGCTGCCTGGGAGGAAGAACATCGGACAGTGTGAGATAAGTAATTCATCACTAAGCCTGTGTCCATCGCATTGCCTGCCTGCCGCTCCATCTTAAAGAGAGAGAGAGAGAGAGAGAGAGAGAGAGAGAGAGAGAGAGAGAGAGAGAGAGAGAGAGAGAGAGAGAGAGAGAGAGAGAGATAGAGATGGCAGACAATAACATTTAGTTGAAGCTCTTAGAGTTGCTTGCTAATAAGATGAAAGCATACCTTGGGACAGGTTTACTCTGACTGGGATTCACGGTGACTTTTCTCCACCAGATTTTAAAGGTAAAATGTTACATACTGTACTACAACAGTCTCAACGGTGACCATGGCTTTATGTTTACACCGTTTTAAGGAATACCTTCATCATTTCCATGTCTTCACCATGTCTGGAACTTACTGACATCTAGTGGTAAAGAGGTGTGCTCACATAGGCAAAAGTCCTCACCAAATGTTGTTTTTTTGTTTTTGTTTTATGTCTAATAGTTTGTACAATATTTTGCCTTTGCTAATTGTTTGCCATATTGCTATAATCATAAAGAGTTGACGTTATTTTCCAAGACTGAGTTTCTGCACGGAGGCAGAGTGAGTTTGGTTTCAGTTATGTTTCTTGGTAACTCGTGGGAGGAGTCCATTTCAATCATATTAACATGCCCTTTGATCCAGCCACAGCTCACATCGACGAGGAAGGAATAGCACAGACGATCCCTGTGTGTGAAAAAGAATGGCTGCCAGTTTGTCTCTCTTGGAGGAGCACCTCTCTTGTCCCGTGTGCTGTGACATCTTCAGGAACCCTGTGGTCCTGAAATGCAGCCACAGCTTCTGTGAGGAGTGTCTGCAGAAATACTGGAAGGATATGGAGAATCCGCTGTGTCCTGCATGCAGGGCAGAGTGTTCATCTGAGGAGCAGGGTTTAAGCCTCGCCTTAAAGAGTCTCTGTGATTCCTTACAGAAGGGGGGTGAAAAGATCAGATCTGATACCTGCCGGCTGCATGGAGAGAAAATTAAAATCTTCTGTTTCGATGATAAACAGCCCATCTGTGTTGTCTGCTACACATCAAAAAAACATAAAGGTCATACCTGTTATCCCATTGAGGAGGCTGTGCCGGATTTGAAGGTGAGACCATTTTGTAAACTTTCTGTTTACTTTGCTTTCATTTACCTGTCAATGTATCTCCCTCAGTGACGGAATAAAGGTCTTAATCAGCGTTATTTTGTGAGTTCAGTGGACTTTGAGTTCAATTTGAAAAGGCTTGTTTGGTAAAATTACAAATTCATGTTTGCCTGTGGAAGGCAATGACAAAAGACATT
Source organism: Oncorhynchus clarkii lewisi (assembly GCF_045791955.1). Taxonomy (NCBI): domain Eukaryota; kingdom Metazoa; phylum Chordata; class Actinopteri; order Salmoniformes; family Salmonidae; genus Oncorhynchus; species Oncorhynchus clarkii. The sequence goes on from NC_092149.1 coordinate 36,932,875, forward strand.
GCACAAACACACTTTCATCTTGGAAGTTGACGAAGAGAGCACATCACCAGAGAGGAAACCACAATCTACTCTCTTTTGCAAAACGATTTCCCAATCGGGTCTTGTCCTGGACCCGTATTGAAAAAGCGTCTCAGAGTAGGTGCCTGGCTCCCAAGTGGATGGGCCTATGCCCTCCCCGGCTGGAGGAAATCCATAGATTAGGGCCTAATTAATTGACTTCCATTAACCGATTTCCTTATATGAACTGTAACTCAGTAAAATTGTTGAAATTGTTGCATGTTGTGTTCATATATTTGTTCCGTTTAAATTATACACCAGATAGGTGCGATGAAATAGTAGTACGGCTTGGGTATTCGAACCAGCGACCTTTCAGTTACTGGCCCAGGGGGTAACCTCCTGGTTCTATGTACATATACTGTTCCCCGAGGGGTTCAGTCCTTAACACCACCTTTCCAACTATTTATCCCACTATCCCTTATTCTGCATCTGTCTGAATAAAGTACAAAACCCTTTAAAAATATATATATATTTTTTTAATATATCAGGGGAGAGCCCAGCAGGAGGTTAGAGGGCTTCAGATCATTCAACACAGGCAACCAACCAGCTGCAATACGATTTCTTGTTACATTTGTTGGTTGAGCTAATATGCCTAAATGTTGAGCAAACTAAAACCGGTACTGCAGCTGGTTGCCGAGATGTTCTGAAGCTCAATCAACACGTTCTTGTTTTTTTACAGTGTGACAGAGTTGTGTAACTAAAAAAAAGATGTGTTCCAATTATCACTTCCAATCTAGAGTGAAATTCAGGCTGTGGTTTCCACTTTGAAGAACAAACTAGCAAACAGAAATGCAGCCAAAATGGGCCATCAAAGCTGGGAGGAGCACATCAAGGTAGCTATCGCAATACAATTTAAGCAACATGCGAATTGGAGTGAGCACTTGAGCAGTGTTGAAAAGTCAGCCGAATGTTTTCTACTGTAGGGCCAGGCCCAACGTGCAGAGGAGCAGATAAGGAGGGAGTTTAAGAAACTCCAGCAGTTCCTAGAAGAGGAAGAGACGGCCAGGATAGCTACCCTGCGAGAGGAAGAACAGAAGAAATCTGAAGTGATGCGAGAAAGAGCCGAGACATTGGCCAGAGAGATCACAATCCTTTCAGAGACAATTGTAGCTATCGATAAGGAAATGGAAGTGGACAATATCACATTCCTCAAGGTAAGGGGTCTGTCAAAATGTTTCAAATCCCATTGCTGTGAAACTATTTCTCTCACAGTTACCTAATAACAAAAGTGACGTTTGTCCTCATTCTTTTTTTTATAGAACTACAAGGCCATACTTAACAGGTAAATCAATAAAAAATATATCTAAATATCTATATTTTTTTCCATTTCACTGACGCCATCCCTTTTTTACCATAGAGCCGACTGCACATTCCCAGATACTGCAGATACTGAGGTAGTATCAGGAGCACTGATTGACATGGCCAAACATGTAGGATCTCTCAAGTTCAAAGTTTGGGAGAAGATGCTTGAGTTTGTTGACTACAGTGAGTGCATCCCCCCCCCCCCCCCAAAAAAAAATTGTTTCTCTACTGTCTCCCCCACCAATATAGTTCAATATTAATATACAACATCTCTGCACACATCCCTATAGCTCCTGTGATCATGGATCCGAACACGATGTCCACTAAGTTCACCCTCTCTGATGACCTCACCACAATGACATACTGTGACGAGAGGCAGAGTCTCCCAGACAATCCCGAAAGGTTTCTTAACGTAGGAGTGTTGGGTTCTGAAGGGTACAGTAAAGGCACCCATTACTGGGACGTGGACGTCGGAGATAATGATAACTGGATCTTAGGAGTAGCCAAAGAGTCCATTCCACGCAAGACTCAGGTCAAAATGGAGCCTCGGAGTGGGTTGTGGATCATCAAATACATCTGTGGGAAATACAAAGCAGGTATAAAATCGTACGTCCAGATCAAGGTAGATGGGAGCCCACGAGTGATCCGAGTACAACTGGACTGTAACAGAGGGGAGGTGAAATTCTTTGACCTCACCAAGAACACGACCCTGTGCACCTTCAAAGACAAATTCACTGAAAAGATGTTCCCATACTTTAACAGTGGAAGTGGGATTTGCCCACTACGCCTTTTAGGAAAGGCAAAAAGTAGCTAAATTGCCAGGGTCAAGTGAGGACAAAATGTACTAACATAGGAAATGATGTAATGACTTCATGTACTGACTAGCTGGAGGGTTGTGAAGATAGTTGATGACTCAAACTCCATGTAATTAACAGTAAAACTCGCCTTTGATATAAGACACACTGCCATCTCAGAAGTAATGAACAAGTGTTTCAAGCAGTTGATACAGTATATAAAAAAAATGTCATGTCAGTAACACAAATAAATAATATATGTAATTTTCCATTGCACCTTTCAATTCACCCTTGAATTTACAGATTCAAAGAAAAAGTTTGAATTAAAGAGATCTACTAGATGGGGTTATCCAGGTATATAGATATCACTGTTGCTCGATGCCACACTGTAAATGTGCATACTCAAAGATTAGGTTCCTCTGAGCTGAGGCAAAACCTTGTAAAAATCATACAATTACAATACACATTGGGTTTTAATGAGATACAGTTGGATGGGGAAAGTGTTCTCACCCTATATTATTATGAATCTCTGAACTTGGATATCATTTTTTCATCAAGGCACGGGACAGTTTCAGCGGGCAGTTACTAGATAGGTTACTGCGGTGGGGTACAGTTGGTGTGAGGTGTTGGGTTGGCCTTACCAGATGTGCGTTGAGCCTCTCGCTGGCAGAGTCAGGCATCCCCCACACTGTCTTACTGGAGGACAGTCTCAGGTCTGTGTTCTCCAACCACTGAAGAAGGTCCTGGATCTCCATGGTAACATCTTGGACCTAGGGTAGAAAAAAATAAAGATAAATACATTTCTGAAAACCACATTTATAATCATTTAACAATCAATTGCTAATCGGTTACGACTGCAATATTTCTTATTTGACTAAGTCAGATTCAGACACTGGCCCCTAGAGGGCACCACAGAGCAGATGATCATTCAGTACTGTGGACTAACGATATCGCAATGTTGGGCAAAAACCTACTAAGTAGCTAGACCTAAGACTTCTAATAAGTTTGGCATCTCTTTGAGATAGTGAATGAGAAAGAGAGATGGAGGGACCATGAAAAAATAAACTTTAACTTGCCTCTTGGTCTATTCCCCCATTCCCAATCTCTCCCCACCTGACTGAGGTTGTTCTCCAGCTGTAGCTGTCTGCGCTCTGTCTCACAGCGGACAAACTCCCAGCGTTCATTCAGCTGCTCCAGCCGCAGGTGCAGACCATGAGGGCTGTCCCCAGTCCCCACCTCCAACAGGCCCCGCCCCGCCTGGTTCAAAGACTCCACCGTACGCACGTGGGACATGACGTCATTACGCAGCACCTAGAGTGGGGAGAACATAGTACATGCATATCCAATATATCCAATTAGTATCATCCTTCCTCAAACACACACACACCCATAGGTGTCAGAAGCATTAAAATGGCATTGATCCCAATAAACTGTGTTGATTCATTTAAGTCACGAACCTTGTGTTTGGCCAGCTCTATCTCGCATGCCTGCAGGTCGATGCTGATTGGGCGGCTGCCCTGGAGGAGGTCGGCTGTGTGGGAGAGCCAGGTGTGCAGCTCGTCCAGAGTGTTCTGGAACTGACCCAGACCCAGCAGAGCACACTCCAACTGATGCTGCAACCACAAGTAGTAAAAACACATTAACGCATTGTCCGACCTCTTCAATAACATAACCCTTAAAAAAACACTGAACAGGCGTCGGTTTCCTGAACACAGGCTAAGCCTTATCCGAGACCAAAAAAAACATCCTCAATGGAATTTCTCCATGGAAAGTGCTTCTTAATCCAGGACTCGGGTTAATCTGTGTCTGGGAAACCAGTCCCAGCCAATTGGATCCCACATATTGATGAGTGATTGAGTGGAGTCTGACCTGTCTGCTGACGGTCTCTGCCTCCAGGCTGTCCCAGCGCTGTCTGAAGTCACACAGGGGAGAGACGGATCCGGGACGCTCAGAGCCTGGAGACAGCCTGCACACGAAGCGGTGGTTCAGGCTCTCTACCTCGATCTTCTTCTGGTACAGCTCCCGTTTAAACTCCTGAGGAGAAAGGGGCACCTGGTTTCATATACTTTACAGAGCTGGCAACGTGGAAAGACCTGTCAAAGACTCAAAGGCTTAAAGTGACAATTATGGAATGTCTTGCTTCTCGCTCCCATGATAAACGATTGGTTTGAGTTTAGAAAAGAGTGGAAGCTCTTCAGTATGTTCTGATTGCGTAGAGTAGACTGACCTTGAGATCACACAGTTGCTCTTTGACTGACTCCAGGTCAGTTCCTACCAAGAACTCCTCTGTGGATCTCAGCTCTGCTGACTTGAGCCACTCGAAAAGCCCCTGTGGAATAAGGAACAGATTGTTTTTATATGATTAAAAACATCATTCATTCATATGTGCACAAGTTTGTGTCACAGGAGACTATGAATAGTTGCTATGTATTTTGAAGTGGTGAAATAACTTCCATATTTAACAATGAAACATGCGATCCTGCAGACTTGTATAAGTGGTGACACTGAGGCTGGCTTCCCAGACTTCGGGTATAGACGGGTGTCTCTCACAGTTAATACCATCAACACCATTTGTTTCCCACTGGCAGGGAAGTGCACAGTCTGTCAGTCACTCATCACCAACATTACAGGGAGCTAGAGTCTGGTTTCTGCCATTGCAATGGACATAAAAGACTAGTGGAGGTCTTTGTTGGCTGATTTCCACCGCACTGGGGGGAGTTAAGAGGAGAAGCGGCAGCCAAGCAAAGCTATGTGACAATACGGATATGTTAGTGACCGGCTCCCACACACAGACGCGCACAAACGCATCCACGAATGCACGCACGCACTACACATGCACGCACACACACCGTACACACGCACCTGTATGGTGTCCTGGTAGTGTAGAGCCATCTGTAAAGATTCCTCCAGCGTTTTGTGACACTCACTCCAGAGTTTACTCAGGTTGTTCCATGTGCAGTAGAGCTATGGAGTCAGTGACGAAGTTGTTTCGAAAACACATTGGAAAATGATTGTCTGGCGGAAAATGAATGTTAAAATGAATGTTACGGCCTCTCACTCCTCACCTCATCTAGGCTCTTGGTGACATCAGGTTTGTCTGTATCCCCACATGCTGACATCAGGTCCATTCCCAGAATGCCAAGCGTGTCCAGCTCCCCCTGTAGACTGTCAATGTCCTTCCTGAGTGTCTGTAAGGCGATATCGTCAGGGGTGAGAGGCCCCACAATGCAATTGGTAAGAAGGGAGATAAATAGAAGCAGGCAGCATAAAGTACATTAGTTGAAATACATCATCTTGGATCGTCTTAGTACCTGGCAGAGGACGAAACAAACACATGACAGAAGATGAAAAAAAACACATTCACTGGAAATCTTAAGATCAAACCAACAGCTCCACCGGCCGCAGTTACCTGCATGGTCTCCAGGCTCTGGCGGATGGTCTCTGAGTCTGTCCTACTGGCGTTCAGGTCCAGGACAGCCTGTTGGGCATCGTTCAGGCCGGCCGCCACGTCACTAACATCGCTCCAGAACTTGAGAGCCAGGTCCAGCAGATTGAGCAGCCAGCCATCTCTCTCCTGAGCCTGCGTCTGAGCCTCCTCCCACAGCTGGGTCAGGCTGGACACCTGCTCCTGGATCGCTAGGGAGAAAACAGAACACAGTCAATATAATACATTGTGTTTTAGTCGTTTAGCACACATGGCATACACATGTCAACCACATATAACAAACATTGCAAGTCACAGTGACATCTCTGCCTTTTCTCTCAAATGACGTTCTCTACACACTCCAAAAAAAATGGAACCCATTGTAGGTAACCTATGCAGCATCTCTGTCAAAGGTGTTTCAAGATAAATTCATGACACACAGGCAAGCAAGCAAAACACCTGCTATGTATTCCCCCTCTCCAGATGTCTGCTGCTAAACAAGAAAAGCTCCCTATTGATGGAAACAACTCACACAAAAGAAAGTTACACACCCTTTACACTCCCAACCGTTTAACGCAAAAAAACTGACATGGGTGTACCTGTACCGATGGAGGCGTCCCCAGCTGCCAGCGTGTTGGCTAGGAGCTCGTCAGCCTGGGTCCGGACACTCCCCAGCCCCAGCTCCAGCTTGGAGAGCTCAGCCAGGGTGTGCTTGTTGTCCTGTAGCTGCTCCTGGATGCGAGGGGTCTGGCCCTGCAGAGAGACTGGGGACTGCATATGGCCAAGCAGACGATCCAGACTCTCTCTAATCAGCGTCATCCTCTCATTCAACTACAGAGACAAGACACCATTGTGTTACTGTGTGTGTGTGATGGTCAAACGTTTACATGTGTATAGTCTATTCTCACAGTATGTGTTCTGGCAACACTGCTGTGTGTTCTGTATTTAAATATAAATGTACCATGTGTGTGTCTTCATGTGTGTCTCTGCATGAGTGTGTGTGTGGGTGCGTGTGCTTCGGGTGTGTGTGTGTGTTTGTGTTGCACGTGTGTCTTTTTTATTTTACCAGGTAACTTGACTGAGAACACATTCTCACTTACAGCAACAACCTGGGAAATAGTTACAGGGGAGAGGAGGGGGGATGAATGAGCCAATTGTAAGCTGGGGATGATTAGGTGGCCATGATGGTATGAGGGCCAGATTGTGAATTTAGCCAGGACACCAGGGTTAACACCCCTACTCTTAAGATAAGTGTCATGGGATCTTTAGTGACCACAGAGAGTCCGAAAGACAGTCTTTGTGCATGCTTGCGTGCGCATGTGTTCATGCAGCAGTGCGTGTATAACTGTCACCTGTGTGTATCTTGGCAGGGACTCTTCCAGCAGATTGGCAGCCTCTCTGACCCTGTCCCTGATGGCCCTGTGCTGCTCCTCAGCCTCTGTGGCGCTATGACAGAACTCCTCCCCCTGGGCGGGACTAAGCTCTGACAGACGCTTCCCCAGCGAGCACAGCCGTGCTATCAGAGGTCTATGCTCTGCTATGGACTCCCTTAGGCCCTAGGTGAGAAACAGTTAGGCGTCATATAAATAGATCCAGAGACACATAGATCTGGGTTGTATTCATTAGGGCACACAGTAGTAAAAAGTTTTAAAACTGAAAACTAAAAGGACAGTTTCTTATTGGACAAATTCAGGTAATTCCTCCACGTTTTCTTCCGTTTGGTACCTAATGAATATGACCCAGATAACTTTTTGGGCATGGTAAAGGCATTGTAGAGTGCACTTAAATGTTTGAAAAACGAGGAGTCTCAATTCTATCCCTGAGAACTGTTGAAGAGGAAAGGTAAAACGGGTCACCTTGTCTCACTTTCCATTAACTACCTAGGAGAATAGAGATGTCTTTATGTACCTGTGGGAATGTTCAATGTTATCCTTTCAGGAAGTAGATTAAAGTACACTAATGAACGGAGCCAAACAATCTACAAGGGAAGAACAGTAGAACAGCACATTCGAGCAGAAAACGGAGGGGGAGCTATGAAGTCTAAAAGGGCACCATTGTTGAACGGGGAGAAAAAAAGATGACAAAAAAAGAATTGTCACTCCACTCAAAGGCAGGTCTCTGGTACAGTACCTGTAAGAGGTCCTGTTGTTCTCGGAATGCCTTGTAGCTAATGGTGCTCAGGGAGAGCTGGCCAATGAGCGCTTGGGTTTCCTGTAGCCATGGTGACACCTCAGCAAAGCCCTCAGTGAACTGAACCAAGAGGGATTGGGCATGCTCCAGCTGCAGGACCACATGGGAGTTGGTGGCTGATGTGGTGTTGCATTGTTCCTGTAAGGCATCCAACGGGGTCTGGGGAGATCGGATGACAACAGCTTTAACCTGTATGCTAGTAGCTTGTCTCATTTGTCTCATTTGTTTGAACGTTTTCTATTCAGATGATATCACGGGTAAGATGGTACAGTATGTACCTGCAGATCCCTTATTTCCCCTTCATCGCCGTATGTCTGCAAGATTTCAGCGATCTTCACCATCTTCTCAATGTTGAACTTGTGTTGCAGAATCTCCACCGCAAGGATCTTCATGCACACAACAACACAAAAGCAGGGCACATTTTACAATCTAAAATGAAGGTAATGTAAAATACTGTGCAAACACACAAGCCTTTGCAAACCAATAAATATTTTCTAACTTCACACATCATCAGACCTCTACACAAATCTACATAGCTGGTTGTGAAACAAAACATGGCATACGTAGAGGTGGCTGAACAGGCTTGTATAGGGTGGCCCTAAGGGACAAAGTAGCTTTTAAAATGTAGTTCCAATGGGTCTCTTCACCTTCTGTTCATAGAGTTGGGCAGAGATAAGCTCAGGCTCCAGAGTAATGGCTTTGAGTTGCTCCAGGCCTAGGGCAGTGTCTCTGAACCAGGCCATCTCCTTCACCACAGCCTGCTCCAACTGACAATAAATAACACACACATACAGACAGGTTAACAAAAGGTTAACACAAGTACACATTGCTGTCTAGTTGAAGTGTGTGCAGAGTTCCTACTACTTCATCCTTATCAGAAGACTATCAAAATTGACTAAATGCACAGGACCCGATGAGTAGTCATGACTGGTGAGTAAGCAATCCATCAACCTCATATCAATTATTGTACACAGGCAATATTGCTAAGCCCCGCTTCTTACCCTCTGTCTCTCTGCAGCACAGAGCACCGTGTCTCCACCCCCAGTCTGCCCCCCAGCAGGCCCCAGCAGTTCTCTCTCGATGCGGCCCAGCCACAGGTGGAGGTCTTCCTGGCTGGAGGTGCAGCGGCTGGATGCCTCCAGCGCCTGCTCCAGTCTCTGCAGCACGTCACCACTAGTCAGGCTCAACACCGAGCAGCGTATCCTCAGGCTGTCCACACGCTCTTGCACCTGCTGGGCTTCCTCTTCTGTGGGGACCACACCAAACACAAAGACGTGTAGGATTAGCATGGTGCTACACATAGCATGTGGATAATCTTAGCATGTTAGTACTCTTAGCATGTTGGTACTCTTAGCATGTTAGTACTCTTAACATGTTAGTAGTCTTAACATGCCGGTACTCTTAGCATGTTAGTACTCTTAGCATTTAGTACTCTTAGCATGTTATTACTATTAGTATGTAGCACAGGAGGTTGGTGGCACCTTCATTGGGGAGAACAGGCTGGTGGTAATGACTGGAGCGGAATGGGTGGAATGGTATCAAATACATCAACCACATGGTTTCCATGTGTTTGATGCCATTCCATTTGATCTGTTCCGGTTATTATTATGTGTTGTTCTCCCTCCTGTGGCATGTCGCTTCTCATGTTGTTTCTCTATGTAAGTCATCTGTTGATGGATTTTGTGTATTGGTAAGGGTAAACACTTACAAATGCATTGATTTTGCAACATTCATTTATGTACCTGAAATCTTCTCCTTGAGGTCATGACCGCTCTGTTGAATTTTCACCAAGTCAGCGTTTTTTGCTTTGATCTCTTCCACCACAGCCTGAGGGGTATTCCAAAAAATATGTCAGCCATTTTGTGTCAAACGATTTCTCCGCCCACCAGCCTCCACTGGTATATAAACATGCAGTATATGGCACAGGGTATGGGTCTGCATACAGAAGAAACGTATACATAGATGATGTCCTACCTTGGCTTCCTCCGTACCCTCGGGGAGGTGTAGCATTTCCCTCTCAGCATTGCGTAGCTTGGCCAGGTCCTGCTCCACAGAGATGAGCCATTGCTGCAGGCTCTCCACCCTCTCCTGGAAGAGCTTGGCCCTGGGCAGGATGAGCTCCAGATTTCCCCGCCTGTCAACACCAATACACAACACCCATTACATTACAGCTTAGCCACGCTGCCAACAGCATGATAGCATAGCATAGCATAGCATAACATAGAAAAGCAAAGCAAAGCAAAATAAAACATACCATGACATAGCATAGCAAAGCATAGCATAGCTTAACATGAAGGGAGAGCACCACAGTTCAATGAGCTGACCTGTTCACCGCATCTACCAGTAAGGCCTCCCATTTGTGTCTGAGCGTGGAGAGCTGGACCCTGGCCTGCTCCCCCTCCTCCCCTGGGAAGGCCTCGGCCATATGAGGGCCCTCCAGCATCATGGTCTCCATACTATGCCTCCGGTCCTCCAGGAGACGCTGCAGGAGCTGTGAGATGATAATGGATACTCAGCCATTGCCTTATTTTTGTTATGTCCAGGAGTTTTACCTGACCACAGTACCTGACCAGGGAAAACGCCAATTCTTACTCGTTGTCTTTCTGATGGTGAGACTCATAGATATTTTCTCAGTGATAAAAAAGTCAAAACCTGTGATAAGTCGGGGATGGGCTACTTTGGAACATTCCGTGTAATCTTACAAATGCTTGAAAATAGGCTACAACTATTGAGAAGTGAAGTGTAAAGCCAGAGATTACCTCAAATATTAGGTATTACGTATTAGGAGTTAGGACAACCCCAGCTCAGACGACTCCGGTCTTAGCTGCAGAGAGTCATTGCTACTTGCTAGCCCTGAGAATTTACATTTGGGTATACAGTATGTGCCTTTTCTTGTCTCTCCTGCCTTTGTGTGAGTGTAGTGAAAGCACCATCTCAAGTGTCAGGCCTGCATTGTGAGGAGGCAGGCAGGTTTCACCTCACCCACTGTACTCAAAATGGGCGCCGGTTCACACTGAAAGGTGAATGGCTTAAAAAAAAAAAAAATCCTCCCAGGAATTGTACGAGTGAACCTTCCCTATTCAGCCCTGAATACAAGGGATTTAATAGAATAAATGGAGCATTTGACTATTTCCATGATCTCAGTGCCATTTTCCATAGATAAAGTGTCCTCATGCGATTGATCAAACATTATAGTTACTTAGCCGTGGGTGCTGTGTGTAAGTTTAGATATTTTGTGTACCGTGTTGTAAATTAAAGTACCAGTCAAATGTTTGGACCCACCTACTCATTCAAGGGTTTTTCTTTATTTTTACTATTTTCTACTTTGTAGAATAAAAACGAGGAAGTAACACATATGGGATGATGTAGTAGACAAAAAAGTGTCAAACAAATCAAAATATATTTGAGATTCTTCAAAGTAGCCACCCTTTGCCTTGGCGACAGCTTTGCACACTCTTGGCGTTCTCTCAACCTGCTTCCTTGAGGAAGGCTTTTCCAACAGTCTTGAAGGAGTTCCCACATATGCTGAGCACTCGTTGGCTGCTTTTCCTTCACTCTGCGGTCCAACTCATCCTAAACCATCTCAATTGGGTTGAGGTCAGGTGATTGTGGAGGCCAGGTCATCTGACGTAGCACTCCATCACTCTAATTCTTGGTCAAATAGCCCTTACACAGCCTGGAGGGGTATTGGGTCATTGTCCTGTGGAAAAACAAATCATAGTCCCACTAAGCACAAACCAGATGGGATGGCGTATCGCTGCAGAATGCTGTGGTAGCCATGCTGGTTAAGTGTTCCTTGAATTATAAATAAATCACTGACAGTGTCACCAGCAATGCACCCCCACACCATCACACTTCCTCCTCCATGCTTCACGGTGGGAACCACACATGCGGAGATCATCCGTTCACCTACTCTGGTTCTCACAAAGACACAGCGGTTGGAACAGAAAATATCAAATTTGGCCTCACTAGACCAACGGACAGATTTCCACCAGTCTAATGTCCATTGCTCGTGTTTCTTGGCCCAAGCAAGTCTCGTATTATTATTGGTGTCCTTTAGTAGTGGTTTCTTTTAATCAATTTGACCATGAAGGCCTGATTCACACAGTCTCCTCTGACCAGTTGATGTTGAGATGTGTCTGTTACTTGAACTCTGTGAAGCATTCATTTGGGCTGCAATCTGAGGAGCAGTTAACTCTAATGAACTTATCCTTTCCTGTGGCGGTCCTTATGAGAGCCAATTTCATCATAGCGCTTATGGTTTTTGCGACTGCACTTGAAGAAACTTTCAAAGTTCTTGACATTTTCCTGATTGACGGACCTTCATGTCTTAAAGTAATGATGGACTGTAATTTGTCTTTGCTTATTTGAGCTGTTCTTGCCATAATATGGACTTGGTATTTTAGCAAATAGGGCTATCTTCTGTATATCACCCCTACTTTGTCACAATACAACTGATTGGCTCAAACGCATTAAGAGGAAAGAAATTCCACAAATGAACTTTTAACAAGGCACACATGTTAATTGAAATGCATTCCATGTGACTACCTCATGAAGCTGGTGAAGAGAATTCCAATAGTGTGCAAAGCTGTTGTCAATGCAAATGGTGGCTACTTTGAAGATGTCTTCACTATTATTCTACAATGTAGAAAATGTAAAAATCAAGAAAAACCCTTGAATGAGTAGGTGTGTCCAAACGTTTGACTGGTACTGTACCTTCTGCTCTTGCAGCTGTGCTTTCACTACTTTGACCTCTGAAGATGGAGGCTTCTGATTGGCTGTCAGCTCCTCTATCTCACAGACCCAGGTCAACAGTGCTTCCAGGGATTGATGGAACGTTTCAGAATCTGCAAAATCATCTCTCAGAGTCAAGACAGATCTCGTTCCCTGGGGAAAAAGAGAGCATGACACAGCATTAACACTGTTTAAAGTAACTCAACCATATGAAAACATGGACACCATGGAACCATTCTGTAATATCAGTGTTACCTTCATACTGTGCAGAGGCAATTGAGATAATGCTAAATAGTAAATCACATAAAAAAACAGACCAATGCACTGGATATCTTACCCTCCAACGATCCAAGCTGGAATCTTGGTCTGAACTAGAATGTCCATCACTTTGCAGCTGGGATAGAAATATAAAAGTCAACACAACAGCACACAACACACAACATTGCGCAATCTACTTTTCTGAAAAAGAGCACCGTCCTGACAAAAATATAACACATTCTTGTTGCACATGCTGCTGAAGAGATGTTAAGGAAATTGCAGAGCGGTAAAGATGAAAAGGTGAAGTTCAGGCGTTCAATGAAAGAATGGAATGGAAAGGGGGGAAAAAGGAAAGTCAAATCCTAGTCTACTGTACTGAATAATAATAGACACTTTAGAGAGGCTGTTTGTTGTTGAAGTTATATTGACCTCAGCGAGTTCCTCAGCTGCTCCAGTCAGAACCCTAACAGTCCTGGTGACTATGGGGTCTCCGCCCTTCTCTCCAGACGGGTACTCCGTCACCTCCACAATCTCTGTCACAACTGTCTCTGTCACTTCCGTCACCTCCGTGACCTCGCGGGAGGCCAAGGTCTTCCAGGACCAGGGGCTGCCCTCTCTAGAGTCTCTCCTTTGGAGGCTTCCTTCTCTGGAGTCTTTCCTCTGGAGGCTGGCCCTCCTCTCCGCTGAGCCTGGGACTGAGCCAGGCTGGGCTAGAGGGGATCTCCCATAGGGGATCTCTTGGACCACGGCCTTCCTAGTCAGGGTGCTGTTCCTGGAAGTCTTGATGGGGGAGGGGGTGCCTTGCCAGGCATTGTCCAGAGTACTGGTGGTGGTGACCGTGGGGGCGGGGGAGGGGTTGGTCCTTAGGGGTTTGTCCGAGGGAGGGGTGTTGCTGTGAGATACCTCATCCTCTACCTCATCCTCCTTCGTCCTGTCTGTCACCCTCTCCTCCTCCTCCTCCTCCTCCTCCCTCTCTCTGACCACCTCCTCCCGCCTGGTCTCCCCGTGGTGCGTCAGGGGTGGAGCTTGCCATTCGCGGCGCCGCTGGTAGCACTCTTTCAGGAAGTCCTCGTCGGACCTCACCTGCTTGGACTTCTGGCCCAGGCAGCTGGGCCGGCTGATCAGATTACCCATAACCTTTCAGCCCAGGGGATAGTGAGGTAATAGGCGAGAGTGGGCCCCTCTGCCATGCATGCAGGAGATCCTTCAGATGCCTAGAGTGAGACAAGGGGGCTTGGGGTGAGCATCCAGCTTAACTGTAAAATCATTCCTCTTTGACCCCCCAAAACAGTTTGATTTATATTACATGTTTTGTTGATCTCTGATGTTATTGCACCAACTTTGGATAATGGTAAATATCATTATTTGCAATGTGCACGACTTGTGAAAGCAATCACTAACTATAATATGGTGAAAACTACTACAACTGCAGAAACATATCCATCTCTAACCACGTGCAACCACAGCCACAGCCCATTTGTTGAGAGAGAGAGAGAGAGTAGTACAGTAAAATCAACTGAAGCACAGCAGAGCCAGGGACTCCTGGCTGGCTTACTGTGCAGACAAGCCTAGTTCTTTGTCATACATGCACGGATCTGGGCTCTCTTGGTCTTGGATGGTCTGCACCAGGCACCAGCTAAGACACTCTGGCTATTGAAATGTGTGTGACAGGCCTGTCCACTGAAAGCAGAATGTTCAAGGATACCCACTGTTAGGAAACCTACTGTTGAGCTCTGGCAGGCAGGACCACTATTTAGGAAACTATTTAGCCCATAATCGAATATGACAGGCATAAAAACGCCCCCTCAGTGATGCATAGTCGGGGAATCACAGATAAAAGATGTCTATGATGACACAGGACACCGTTCCGCTTTCTGATCTTTTAAGTGATGACCTGACATAACTGCAGAGACACTGGGCTCACGAAGCATTGTGAACAGGTTGTACTGTACAGAATTGTGAATGGTAATAGCAGCAAGATTGCTGCTGTGACTGATCACTAACAAATCACATCATCACAACAATTTGGACTGTAAGCCACAGTACAGTCCACCATTTTCAAGTATTAAACATCTTTGCGTGGCTTACAATGCATCCTTTTCCAAGAGTTCATTGGCTAATTCCAACATAACTGCCATGAGTTTTATCCATGACTAGGGACTCAAAGGGTTCAAAGGTGAGTGTATTTGTCCTGGCCTATAGGGGCTGAGGTGGGCCCATCAGGGGCTACCAGGGAGGGGCTCTGCTATACTCGGCTGCGACTGCTTCCTCTGAGGTCAGAGTGGATTAGTACCTCTGGATCGACAACAGGTCATTCCAGGTCACGGCTGGTCGCAACTGGTCTCGACTGGTCGGGTCAGATAAATTGAGGAAGTTGGCTCCAAAAAACCTGCCAAGAGGGTTTTCTGTTTTACTGGCTCGCTGAACCAGAAGACACCAAATTTTACAGTGCCGTCTTTGCTGGCTGTATCCGCTCTTTGTTCTTTGGTTACAATGAATATTCAGTACTCACAGGTTAGGAGCTCGAAACAGTTAGCTGCATGACTAGATTCGGCTGCTCCCTTTGCTGGAGAGAAAACAGCTTGTTCGGCTTGTAGCAGAACACAAACCCCATTGTGCCTCTGTCAGCAGTTTCATGTCATACTGGAATTATATTCTATTCTATTCATAATTCATAATTCTATTCCGTTCATTCTGCTTCACAGCCATGATCCCCATTATAAACCAGGACGTATCTGTCCTCTATGATATAATAAGAGTGTAGCTGAACTGAACATTTTGATTAGGCCGCTCTCTGTGCATTATTGTAACCACAGTCGTACTATGCACATGTCTGCAACGCAGATGATTTAGGCCATAGCATGGATCCCAGGGGGAACTCTGTGAATACACAGGATCAGAGAGGAGAGTGGCTCACAGACAAAGCCCCAGCCCAAGATCAATGATTACCCTGTTAGCCTTAATCACATCCTCGTATTCTCCAGAGGAGAGTGTCTGTGGCCAGGCGGCTGTGTCCATGTTCAGTAGGTTAACAAACCAAGGCAAAAAGGGTGAGGGTGTGCCATGTCTGACTGGCTATTGCACCTGATGTGCTCCCAAGTGGCGCAGCGGTCTAAGGCACTGCATCTCAGTGCAAAAGGCATCCCTACAGACCCTGGTTCGATTCCAGGCTGTATCACAACCGGCCGTGATTGGAAGTCCCATAGGGTGGCGCACATTTGGCCCAGCGTCATCCGGGTTAGGGTTTGGCCAGGGTAGGCCGCCGTTGTAAATAAAACGTGTAGCCTGGTATTCAAACTGAGACATCCTGTTTGCCCATTGTTTCACTTCAAAATAGCAGACAATGGAAACCGAGCATATCCGGTTGGATCCCAGGCTACCCTACCTGAGTGCGCTATCGTAAACTATTCCCATGAGACATACTGTATGTAGCGTGAAGATGCTGTGTGACATCCTGCTGACACACGTACTACATTAACAGTGAGATGCCATCTGAAAACAAACACAGAGGATGCTAATTACCGCATCAATCCGATCAAATAAAATCGAACTGTATTTGTCACATGCGTCGTAAACAACAGGGGTGGACTGACAGTGAAGCGCTTACTTACGGCCCTTCCCAACAATGCAGAGAGGAAAACGTGAAAAATGACAACACAAAGAATAAATACACAATGAGTAACGCTAACCTTGCGATTTGCAGGGGTACGAGGTCATTGAGGTAGACATGTACATATAGGTATGAGTAAAGGGACTAAGCAACAAGATAGATAATAAACAGTGGCGGCAGCGTATGTGAAGTGTCAAAAGTTAGTGCAAAAGGTGTCAATACAGATAGTCCAGGGTAGCTATTTGGTCAACTATTATAACGACAAAACTATCAGTTATGTATTTCAACTCTACTGTACGAGGTAATTGGGTCATTCTAAGAGCCCATCTTCCAGGTCCATCAAAATCTCAAATAATCTGCAAGGACATACTGCAATTTAACTAAGAATTCAAACCACCCAGGCAATCATTCTACAACAGGTTAAATTATACTGTTTTGACACATTTTATTAAGGCCATGTTGCTATATGATACGAATGTGCACAGTAGCTTGTTCTGCGCTGAAGCTGAAGCCAGGCAACCATTTCACCGAACCCATATCTCAGATGACCCGGTCCAATCCACCACTTAACCTCTCTAGAAATGACCCTCGATTTAGACTCTGCCCTTTGTGTGCTCTCAAAGTCCGTCCCTGCAAGACCATTTCCCGATAAATCAAATTTAGAGTCGCAATAAATGGCTACTCTGCAATATATGGAACATGCAATGAGACCTGAAAGGGCAGTGAAATGTCTGATACTGTTATCTCCATCATTACAAATGGAAATCTATGCATCCTATCACTGATGGACACTATACAGTTTGAACGTGTGTGCGTTTCTTTTTCGGTGAGTGTCTGTGAGAAACCCACACCTACACCGACATACACTCACACACAAAAGAGAATCTGGTGTTTTTGGCACCATTGTCCCAGAGTGTATCCCAAACCAAAAAATGCATCCATTGACGAGCAAAACCAGACCCTTGATTCCATTAACCACAGAATAATATTCATGAATTACAATCTGGAGCCGCACAAAGACAGGCCAGTCCCAATTCACGGAGGGTCTCTATGTGGTAATCAAGATAGCGGTCTTCTAATTAAAGCCGACAGCTGTGCGTTCGGGTCTTATCACAGATATTTTTTTTGTAAAAAGGTCATCCGTTCGAGACTAAAACACAAACAATTGTATCAAACTGTTTTGTTGATTTAAACACTCACATTGCATCTAAGAAATAATATCTAATACATTAAACCCAAGATGCAAATTGGCTATGGTAAGACAACATGTGACGGTTGCATCCAATGGTGAAATTGTTTGATATTTTGGTGAATTGCACTTAAAACTGCACATGTTGGTTCTAGCACCACAATGCTATTTTTTTTTTATCATTCTGATCATGACAAAATGTAGCAAGGGTCCATAGAATTGTCCCAATTTCACATATCAAACTCACTACTTTCTTCCTGAATCAAATCTGTAAATTAGAATATTCTATCTTGCACATTACCATTATCATGAAGCCATTATACTTACAACTGTGTGAAACAATCAAAAAGACATATTTCCTACGTGGGGAGTAAAAATAAAAACATACTTCTAGGTTCACATTCACTGTTCAGACTCGGAACTGTCCCTTTGAGCCAATGTGGACCAGTGAACCAATGGCCATAGCCACGTTGCATCATCACATGCTCTTCCAAGCTACAATCACAGAACAGTAAACTCCTACTCAACTTTTCTTACAAGCCAATCCAGGCCTGGTGGCAGTTTTGGCGGTTTGAGATTTAGGTGACGCACACTTACCCTGGAGCAGAGACGAGCACAACGGCTAGAGCAAAGGAATTCAGCTAGTCCTCAGTCACCATTCAAAAAGGAAAGAAAAAAAATCCTGCCTTGTTTGAGCATCCTTTGAATTGGCCTCCCTCCCTTCCCAAGAAGTCTCCTCACGCACATACACTCACAACTCACTCAGACATCCTCACATCAAAACACACTCTCTAAACAAAAACACACAAGCCCTGATAACCCATGCTTTCCGTTGCTCACAGCCACAGGCAAACAATGTCCTCCTCTCCCCTCTCACAGCACCCCCTCCTCCCCTCCCACCAGCTCCGCTCCTCTCCCTCTCTCCTTTGTTGTTGGAGCTCCGATAGAGGAATTCCTTCCTTGTTCACACCACCAATAGGATGATGGTGCACCCGGATCAAGACAATGTATTTTCAACGGCTCAACTAGATTCCCTCGGGTTCCCAGCCAGAAAATGGTTATTGCATTGTGATCACACTCTGGTAGATCCATATGACCGCAGGCCAGAGGCACAATCTACTCCACTTGTGCTCCTGTGCCAGACAGTTAGACAGCAGTGCTTCCCTTACCTTCCTCCTTTCTAACCCCCCCCCCCCCCCCCCCTCGATAGCCCCTCCCTTAGAAGGTTTTATTTGGGCTCTGAAACTCCATGCTGCTTGTGGTGGAAAAAAAAGAGAGAGTGAGAAAAAAGCTTTGTAAAGAGCTCCGGGTCGCCCTCCTGGAAACATTCACATGCCTCCAGCTGCCTCCAGCCCCTTCTCCTCTGCCTCTAGCTCACACAGCGCCGGTAGGGGCAAGCAACGCAAGGCCACAAAAGGAGGGACCTTCACCCACCCACACCCATTCCCCCCCATCTCCATTCAGTCAGTGCAGCAGCCTTCACAGCAGCAACAAAGACAGCAAATTACTGTAAAAACATCTCTGATTACTTTTCTCAACTCACTTCCAGACTCATACAACTCCTATGAAAAACAAAGAAGGTAAATGAAGACGAAATTGAGAAAATTGGATGTTGGCAAAATAGA